>NC_092157.1:25317781-25590281 GCF_045791955.1 Oncorhynchus clarkii lewisi
CTGCGTGAAGCCTTGTCTGTCTGACTGCGGAGGGTGGAACTCTACCCTCAGTCCTTTCAGTCCCTGCTTGCATCCCAAAGAGAACCTATTCCCAATGTAGTGCACTACTTAGAGCTCTGGTCAAAAGTAGTGCACTATACAGGGTATAGGATGCCATTTGGGATGCATACCTAGTCTCAACCCCTTCAGTCCCTCAATCAGCAAATGGACCTATGATCCCTGGCTCTGGCCCTCCCTCTCTCTCCACCCATGGAGGAGGTCTTTGTGTGCTAGTGGGGTGTAAACAAATCCAATATGCACTGCGTTGTGTGGAAACCCTGAGGGTTCAAATAAAGTTGGTCCAAAGGTACCAAATCACCTCTGTTAATGATTGCTTCCTTAAAGCCAGTTCAACCCACTATTCGTAATCCTGGTTTATTTAGGTAAATCGGGAGATTGATTAGATGGTCTTGGTTCTCAGATGTGTCTAAACAGGTCTGGTGAGTGTTTAGACCAGAGACCACCAGCCAGGATACACCATGTAAACAGTCCGCACATTGGGCCAGAAGGCGAAAACCTTCAATCATACCACAGACTGACTCGATCTTCACAGTGTGTGTATGCAAGGCCTGCCTTAAATCATAGCCTAGCCCTAGACGGACTCTATTTACATTTTAGTCATTTAGCAGACACTCTTATCCAGAGCGACTTACAGTAGTGAGTGCATACATTTTGTTTGCACTGGTCCCCATGGTAATCAAACCCACAACCCTGACAACACCATTCTCTACCTACTGAGCTACACAGGACTACTATATACGACGTGTGAACACTGTAACTCACCAGTAACGTCAGAAACAGCAGGAGTTATGAAGAGATTCTCCCCTAGATTCTCTCTGAATTGCCGCCAGGCCATAGCTGGTGTCATGGTAGTCATAAGTGACCGTTTCGGTATCAGTGAAGACCAACAGTGGCTCTGTGGTGTCAGGCTATGTCTCTCTATGAGCTGCTGTGTTACTCAGGAAAGGACGCTTTTACCAAATACCTAGGGGAAGAACATAGGCTATTTGCTATTCAGTGAATAATCAGTTGTGTAACACATGTTATGTACGCCTAGTAAGGTGATCAGTAAATGACTGTCTGATCCATTTAGCAAATAACCATTGCTGTCACTGCGTAGATAATTGAATGGGACACCTCTAATAAGCAGGCTATTGACATAAGTAATTGTTGATGCACTCAGCAAATCTGCCTGACTTGTTGGCATGAGGGTGTTACTGCTTATCTAGGTTATGCTTACAGACTTCCTGCATTAACTTCATAATTTACCTCAATATGAAGTTATTATGTTTGTTTGAATGACTAAGATATTTGTACG
This sequence comes from Oncorhynchus clarkii lewisi, assembly GCF_045791955.1. Taxonomy (NCBI): domain Eukaryota; kingdom Metazoa; phylum Chordata; class Actinopteri; order Salmoniformes; family Salmonidae; genus Oncorhynchus; species Oncorhynchus clarkii. The sequence continues at coordinate 25,319,139 of NC_092157.1, forward strand.
CTACAGTATGTGAATCCCTCATCACATCTTCCTATCCCCAATGGCACCCTATTCCGCATGTAGTGAGGCCTGGCCAAAAGTAGTGCACTATATAGGTCATAAGGTGTCATTTGGGACACAGACAATGGCCGTAAGCCAATGAAAGGAGTCAAACAACACAATTAAGCTAGTCTTGCAATCTCCCTCCGTGACCCCATTCATTTTAATAATGGCATGATAGGATAGTCGACGCAGCACATCCTGAGGCTCAGCACAATAACACATTATGCTGTTGTGTTTTGTTGTCATGTCTTGCTGTATCAGGTTTTTAACACAACACTCTGCATTTCCTGGATACTCTTCTTTCCCTAGTTAACCCTCCTGTATGCTAATTAGACAAAAAAGACTTGGGCTGCTTCTCAAATGGCACCCTATTCCCTATATAGTGCACTACTTTTGACTAGAGCACTGTTTGAGTGCAGACTTGATCTGTAGTCTTATTTCTCTCCACTTAGCTACTTTCTTAGGGGTTCTCATCTCAAATGACAGATGTGCCATCACTAAACAACAAAACAGACAAGGGAGGGAGGACACCTTGATTCGATTTTTAGTTCAAGCAAAAACCTCTGCTCTGTATACAGAGGGATGCAATTGAATTCCGATCCCTTTATTAGGATACGGATCAGAATGGGCCTCCTTCACATCTCCACAATAAGGGTGTCAGGAAACAGATATAACTAACATTCATTAACAATGGAAGGGTGTCAAAATCCAGATCTAGGACGGTTCTTTTCCCTTCTTTAATCCCTGTCAGCATGGTACATCACATGTCTACACGCCAATTAAACCAGTGAATAGACATGAAGGTTGTTCTATTGTTTCTTTCCACCGGCCATGCCTGTATTGGGTGGTGTGCATGTGAGGACTGGAGTGACATTTGTAGTTGTTTGTATTATTCAAGTGATGTTCGTCAATATTTTGCGAATGACATAAATATTCAATGTGACAAGGATGTTTATGTTTGTCAGGCAGTGGATGTCTCAAACTTTTGTGAAAATTGCTTGTTTGCCATATTTTTTTTTAAATAGCCAAGTCCCATTTTGTCAGATACCATACCAGATTAATTAAACGCAGATGCTCTAGGCCTCCCGGGTGGCGCAGTGGTTAAGGGCGCTGTACTGCAGCGCCAACCCAGGGATCAGAGTCCCTGGGTTCACGCCCAGGCTCTGTCGTAACCGGCCGCGACTGGGAGGTCCGTGGGGCGACGCAGCGTCGTCCGGGTTAGGGAGGGATTGGTCGGTAGGGATCTCCTTGTCTCATTGCGCACCAGCGACTCCTGTGGCGGGCCGGGTGCAGTGCGTGCTAGCCAAGGTTGCCAGGTGCATGGTGTAGCCTCTGACACATTGGTGCGGCTGGCTTCCGGGTTGGATGCGCGCTGTGTTAAGAAGCAGTACGGCTGGTTGGGTTGTGTATCGGAGGACGCATGACATTCAGCCTTCGTCTCTCCCGAGCCCGTACGGGAGTTGTAGCAATAAGACAAGATTGGCTACTAACAATTGGATACCACGAAATTGGGGAGAAAAAGGGGTAACATTTTTTTTTTTTTTTTTTTTTTAATTGCTTGCTAATGTTGCAACATGAAAAAATACCCAATTGAAATAGGATAATCATACCATGACAATTAGCAGCTCACAGATGACTGTGAAGATTGGCCTGCAATGTACACTTTATGTTTTTGTACACTACTTAAGTTGAGATATGCAAATTCAATAAGTTATGAAACATGAAATTTAACATACGCAACTAGCATAATTTGGAATGTTTCTATTTACGTCATGTAACTTAACACCGACTATAACATGAATCTTATCTCGTATTGTTAGCGTCAAAGAAAATGAACCAGTTTGTCAATAATTCAGACGATAACTGATTAATGAGTTGTGAGTCAAATATTTAAAGGCCCGGTGCAGTCAAAAGTGTGATTTCCTGTGTTTTATATATATTCCAAACTATGAGGTTAGAATAATACTGTGAAATTGTGAAAATGATGAAATACCCTTTTAGTGTAAGAGCTGTTTGAAAAGACCGTCTGAAATTTCAGCCTGTTTTGTTGGGATGGAGTTTTGGCCTAACTGGTGACATCACCAGGGGTGGTCAATTAGTGAATAGACCAATAAGAAAAAGAGTTCTAAACCTCTCTGCCAATAACAGCTATTTTTCTGTTTTCCCCTCTCCACTCAGACCACTGCCAGACAGTCCTAGCAAAATTCTTGCTTGAGAAATTGCTCTTTGGTCAGAAGCAATTTTTGTTGAAAACAAGGTAAGGTACTTAAGTGTTACCCAGAAATGGTTTGATATTGAGATACAAACGGCTGTATTGGACATTTAACAAGTCTGATTCCAGTCATAATTTTTTCAAGGTTACCTGAATCAGTTAAAAAATAATAATTGATCGCATACATTTGTTATGTAAAAACAATGCTATTTGGTCTGATATGATATTTATTAATGCAACTGTTAGGAACGTATACCCATTCAATTAATTGCCATGGTTCTGTGTATGGTTCAGAGTTAAAACATTAGAAGTATTGCCCTTGAGGTACTAGCCTAACACCATCAATACAATAATAATATTTTGAATAAAACATGATGGTTAAGTTTGAAATACCAACAAGTTTATTCAGAAAACTGATGCTGACAAATAAATAATTCATAAACTTTGCAAAAGTGTTTAAAAAAAATATATGTATTACATTTTTTTTATACAAGGAAGGAAGTAAGTTTGTTTGGGAAAATATTCTTCTTGTGGTGGAGTGGGCACAAAAAGTTAGATACCAAATATTTCAAGAGATACATATTTGGCCTTAATCAATAAAACAAAACTCTGTAAAGGACTGTTTTCAATATTAATATTAAAGTGTAGTAATGTTCAATATTTTTTGTTGTTGCTTTTTCGGTGTATTTTTCTTCCTGGTTCAGCAAATTCCAGATTTGTTTTAAACGAATAGCCTTAAAAACAAGTAGATGCGCCCTAAGCAGGCCTTAGCCATAAACCTAGCCATAAAGTCAGTCTGTCCAATCAGGCTTGATAAAGTATGTTACCCTATATAGGCCCAGATGGAACGCTAAGGATAGCTGAGTCCCAAAATTCATCTGCGGTCACTATTTTTTTCCCCCTTAATTTTTGACGACAGCAGTTGTACTCTACTGTACCCTAGGGCCCCTTCTCTATTTCATATTCTACACCTACAGTATATGAGGCAGCATTACTCAGAGGTGAGAAAGGCCTATTGATTTGTCGGCTGAATCACAGCACCTCATCATCACCTTAGTCTTGTCAGAGTGATAGAGCGGGAAGGGGGGGAGACAGGGGCAGAGAGCTTGGTGCCAAAGCTCTGTCACTTGTTCAAGTTCAATGACATCAGTAAAATCACTGCGCATTCCCATGAATAAGGACAGACAGCTAGGGGTAGGAAGAGTATGTTAAGGGAGGGGACTTGGCACTATAATACAGTGGGATTCTGCTGATGCTTGTGGTCCTCTAGCCGCCACGTTCCTCCACTTTCCCTGTCTCTCTTTCCCTTCCCTTGTCTCCTCTTCAGTCCAGACCAGCAATCAGCCAGAGAGGAAAAGAGAGAAAGAGACAGGACAGCCCCCTATATCCTCTTCAATCGAGTCCTTCAGTTCTTCAGTTCCTCCTTCTCTTCCCCTGTCTCTGTCTCCTCCTCAGTCCAGACCGGTGGCTCCCTGACAGGACTCCTTAATGACTCCGGCACAATGCCTCACACCTCCCAGCCACACAACAAAGGGACACCAACCAGATGGCAAATTAGCAGCGATTGTTCAAAAACATTGTGGTCCATTGACGACAGGTGCAAAGGAGAGAAGGAGGGAGAGAAAGAGAGAGAGTTGGGGAGGGAGGCCGCAGTAGACCACTGTTTGGACAGTGTCTTTTTCCATTCAGCGGCTCAGCGCTCCTCCACTCGTTTACTTTCTGAGGGAAACTGTCTGGGAATGATTATTTCTGATTCCAGGGGCCAAGCCGTTTAACACGCATCAGCGAGATTCAATCTGTAGTGCAAGGCTTCTTCTCCCATCTTATTGCTGAGTGAATTCTCTTTCCCTTCTTCTCTCTAGCTCCTCTCTCTCTCTCTCTCTCTCAATTTAATTCAATTCAATTCAATTCAATTCAATTGAAGGGCTTTATTGGCATGGGGAGCATATGTTACCATTGTCAAAGCAAGTGAACTAGATAACAAACAAGCAATTGTACTGTACTGTACCCTTTCTCTCGCTCTCACACACTCCATGTCTGAGGAGATACATGCGAAGGAAGAGGTGTTGAAGGGAATGCTTGGATACAGCTAGCTATGACATCAGACACCCTCTCTTGTATATATTATATCCACATGCCATGTCATTAAAGTAGCAGGTGGTGGGAAACAGCATAATGTATTGTCAGAAGGTCACTCACTTTTATCATAGACGGTACCTCTGGAGTGCTGCTCTTCCACAGGTTGGTCATGTTAGAAATCTAAAAAGAACAAGGAAATGGATTTAAATTTGATCAACCTAGTATTATATTTTTTACAGTTGCACCGCACCTTAAGAACAGTATATACATTTTGTTCTAAAAAGAAAAATTCCCAAGGACATTTGTTCAAAATGAAAAGAAAACGAAAGAGCTTAGATGCCAAACTGTGTACGATGGCAAAAGACTGAAGATGAGGTAGTGTGTTTGGAGTTATATTTAGAAATAACTGGATTGGTCCTCTAACCACAGAGCAGAGAGAGAGACAGGCCACGGTTTGGGTCTCGCCCAGCCATAACAAACCAGGACTTATTTTAGCCTGCTGCTGAAAGAGGTTGGGAACACACACACACACTTCTGATCTGAGGCCTGCGGTATTTACCCAGAACCACAATCTATTAGTATTAAAAAATAAATCAAAATATAAAATAAAAGGCCAAGAATATCAGCCATTAAAAGTTTGCTATATTACAACATAGCTCCCTTCCACAGCATGCAATTAGATTTGATTTAAACTGGCTTACTGTAAGTACAACAGAACCACTGTAAAAACTAGCCATAGTGGTGTTATTAGTAACAGCAGCAGCAGCATTAGTGCTACACTGAAAAAAAGGTTCTTAAATTGTTCGTCCTCAGCTCTTAAGGTTCCTTGCTTGGAGAACTCTTGCCCAATAAAGCACATTTGACTTAATAGTGGGGTTCTTGACATGGCATACACTGTTCTTCAGAATTCTGAAGGGTACTTGAAATGTATGGAAGCCTGCCGATGCGTCCCTTTCATAGCACACAGCAAATTGGCCAGTGTGAAATAGTGTTGATTTTTCAGTGTAACATTTCTAGTGTTGATTCAGGAGTTAAATTAACACTGTAAAGAGTTAAATCAGGGTCACACATAAGGATTCTTGGTAGTCTTAAACAAATCTACATTGAAACAAAAGTATACACCTTAAACACATGTCAGATACAGAGTTGAAACATATTCAAATTTCAGTTTGCATCCCAATATAATAGGTGACTGAAATATTTGTTTTAAACTGTTCGATATAAAAACACTGGATTTTCGTCAGTGTTTTTTATACATATAATCTTTATTAATGATGAAATGATGAAACATATGAATAACAACTATTTCAATCAGTTGTGGACTTATTGCACCCGTTACTGAAATGGTTGTTCCAGTTGTCTTCCCAACCCTGGCAGTCATTCTAAATGGAGATTGCGGGTGAATAAAAACTCCAAATGCTGGCTCTCCCCACTCTGGCTGGGTTCCAATAAGAATTACACATCACTTTGCAAACCATAATAATGTGACTTGCAGGCCTGATGTGGCCTGTAAACCATGAGTTTCAGGCCACTGTATAATGGTAAAACTAGGCCCTCAAAAGAAGACCTTATGAAATTCACTACCAGTCAAAACTTTTAGAAGACCTACTCATTCAAGGGTTTTTCTTTATTTGTATTATTTTCTACAGTGTAGAATAATCAAAACTATGAAATAACACATATGGAATCATGCAGTAACCAAAAAAGTGTTAAAAATCTAAATATATTTTATATTTCAGATTCTTCAAATAGCCACCCTTTGCCTTGATAACAGCTTTGCACACTTTTGGCATTCTCTCAACCAGCTTCATGAGGTAGTCACCTGGAATGCATTTCAACTAACAGGTGTGTTTTGTTAAAAGTTAATTTGTGGAATTTGTTTCTTCTTAATGTGTTTGAGCCAATCAGTTGTGTTGTGACAAGGTAGGGGGATATACAGAAAATAGCTCTATTTGGTAAAAGACCAAGTCCATATTATGGCAAGAACAGCTCAAATAAGCAAAGAGAAATGACAGTCCATCATTACTTTAAGATGTGAGAGTCAGTCAATCCGGAACATTTCAAGAACTTTGAAAGTTTATTCAAGTGCAGTTGCAAAAACCATCAAGTACTGGCTCTCATAAGGACTGCCACAAGAAGGAAGACCCAGAGTTACCTCTGCTGCAGAGGATAAGTTCATTAGAGTTACCAGCCTCAGAAATTGCAGCCCAAATAAATGCTTCACAGAGTTCAAGTAACAGACACATCTCAACATCAACTTTTCAGAGGAGACTGTGTAAATCAGGCCTTCGTGGTCGAATTGCTGCAAAGAAACCACTACTAAATGACACCAATAATAAGAAGAGACTTGCTTGTGCCAAGAAACACGAGCAATGGACATTAGACTGGTGGTAATTTGTCCTTTGATCTGGAGACCAAATTGGAGATTTTTGGTTCCAACCGCTGTGTCTTTGTGAGACGTGGTGTGGGTGAACGGATGATCTCCGCATAGTGTATTTCCCACCGTAAAGCATGGAGGGTTGAGGTGTTATGGTGTGGGGGTGCTTTGCTGGTGAAACTATCTGCGATTGATTTAGAATTCAAGGCACACTTAACCAGTATGGCTACCACAGCATTCTGCAGCGATACGCCATCTCATCTGGTTTGTGCTTATTGAGACTATTGTTCGTTTTTCAACAGGACAATGGCCCAATACACCTCCAGGCTGTTTAAGGTCTATTTTACCAAGAAGGAGAGTGATGGAGTGCTGCATCAGATGACCTGGCCTCCACAATCCCCCGACCTCAACCTAATTGAGATGGATTGGGACGAGTCGGACTACAGTGTGAAGGAAAAGCAGTCAACAAGTGCTCAGCATATGTGGGAACTCCTTCAAGACTGTTGGAAAAGAATTCCAGGTGAAGCAATTGAGAGAATGCTAAGAGTGTGCAAAGCTGTCATCAAGGCAAAGGGTGACTATTTGAAGAATCTCAAATATATTTTGATTTGTTTAACCCTTTTTTGGTTCCTACATGATTCCATATGTGTTATTTCATAGTTTTGATGTCTTCATTATTATTCTACAATGTAGAAAATAGTAAAAAATTAAGAAAAACCCATGTTAAGAGTAGGTGTTGTAAAACTTTTGATTGGTAGTTTATGTGCTGTATTGTCTTAAAATAAAGGAGTTATAATGACAATATATTTACTTCGACCTCACTTGGTCAGAAAAAACTCTTGCAATAATGCAACAATGATGTCTCTTTCGCTAGCAAACACAGTCATGGGTGGTGCTAATATTAACTTGAAAGGCACCCTGGGAAATATGCAAATAAGGCTTAAAACCCTGCAGCAGTGCAATTCAATTCTGGTCCTGTAGGGTCGAAACATTTCTGGTTTAGAATTTGTATTTGATTCTTTAAAGAACCATCACATTTATGGTTCTTCAGAGACCCTTAAAATGGTTCCCCTACGACATCGCTCATAAGAACTTTATTTGGTTCCAACTTGCAACTTCATTTTTAAGAGTCTACCAGTACTGAAGAATCCTCTGAATCTTGCACAACAGAATGTCCCTAAGGATCTGATTGATTTCATCTATTCGAAATGTAGAGGACAACAGCTGAAGAAGAGAATGGACGTCAATATGGGGTCAAAAGTAATGCACTAAATTGGTGCTGTCCTACATCTCGTCCATGTTGAAGGTTTTGTTGAAATCATAGACAGTAAAATGTTCAACTCTAGGCATCTGGAAATATATTTCATAATACAAAATCACAAACTTGATTTGAGGGGAAAGTGCCTGGGGTATACTCAAGCCTCCAGCTAATTCTTTCCTGTCATATTATTTATAAAGCTACATGATTGGTTAAATTACATGATGGGTCCTTTACAGTGTTCCCCCACAGGTGTTCCATTTCAGAAAACATGCATTGGAGGAAAGAAAATGTTGGGTATAGATTCTTTCATGTATCCTATGTAGAACACCATCTTCTAATGTGCATATACAACAGCTAATATAAACTGATCTCCTTCCACGTTCGTAACATTTCACATCTCATTTCATCAATTAAAAACAAGACATTATAAATCAAAACACCTGTTAGCGATTCAGCAAACATTTCAAAGGACATTTGAACTACTTTGAAGAAAATATTTTCAACCCGTGTCCTATAACTTTGATTTATACGTCCATGACTTCATATAAAACTTCACTGCCTGAATCAACTCCACAACTGTATAAAAGCACACCTCCAGGGTTAGCAGAAGGGTAATGCGTTGGAACACGTTGTAGTAGAGTTCAAAGCAGCAGGTATATAGAGAGCCCTCCTTCAAGTCCTGCTGCTCCAGTTTCTGCCAATTGTTCTCCCTCTCTGGGATAAAAACCCCCTCTGAAAGCAACAGGATGTCGGATGTACAGAATAGAGGAGCAGAGGAGTAGTAGACACCCCTCTTTTGGACTTGCTTGTCTACAATTATCTATCGGCAAGGGTTGGGTTGGGTTTGGAATATTGCTCTCCCTCTCTCGCTCTATCCCCCCATGTGTCTTCTTTGGTCTCTATGGTAATAGTTTTCGTCTGCCAGGTTGCCAAAGTAGCGACTTTTGAGAATTCCCTGCCTATCCTGACTTTTTCTATTTTATCGTTTAACCCCAAAGTCATCAATGGGAAAACTACCCAGCAATTATGTAATTTTTGTGGAATTCAGTTATTCTTTTGCTGTGAAATACAAAATGGGACCCATGGAGCTGCATCGTGCTAAGTTAGGAGCTAGTGGTGTGTTTTACAATATGTTATTTTTTTTTATCTCTCCCCTGACATTACCGTTTGTCATGTTCTTGGCAGGGAGGGACGTTGCTAGGTGAACACCAGACAAGTGAAGATCGCACACACACACACACACACACACACACAAACACACCAGGCAGCATCAGCTTACCTTCCTGTCTCCCTCCTTCAACTGTCCTGTCCTGACTCTTCCTGCTAACTAAGCCTTGACAATTCTACACCCAAATCAAACAGCAGTGATCAGTTTACCAACAGTACAATCCCCTTCTGTCATCCTGCCTGACACCTGTAACGATAACGAAAACACTCTTTCCCACTTTCTCATCCTCTCCTCACTTTACACACAGATTCATTTCACTTTGGGCTTGACAGACAGATGCGCCGTCCAAACCTGCCTGGTACAAGGTTACTGACTGAAGCGTGTGTGTGTGTGTGTGTGTGTGTGTGTGTGTGTGTGTGTGTGTGTGTGTATGTGTGTGCGTGTTTTATTGCCTACCTCCTCTATCTGCTGCTGCCAAAGCACTTCCTTAAACACGCCAGACATAATCCTATCATCGCTGGGGGGGTAATTGTGTAGAGGGAGATGTGGAGAAGTGTGTGTGTGTGAGAGAGAGAGAAATAGAGAGAGAGAGAGAGAGAGCGAGAGAGAGCGAGAGAGAGCGAGAGAGAGAGATGTCTAGTACAGGTAAGGGGAGAGAAAGTTCAGACATAGCTGAGCAGACATGGAGACAGACAGGTCATTGTGTGGGAATGGGATCCTGTCTGTCTAAATTGCCTAATTAGGTTCAGTACTGGGCCTGATGTCTGGACTGCCAAAGGAACGTGACTCCGCAACTGAACTGCCCTGAAGACACCTCTGACTGCTGAGTTTACACATCACCTTCAGGTTCACAGCTCTTCTCTCTGGGTTTTACATAATGACTCTTTAGAGATGACTCAGTGAGCTCTGGCTACTTTAACATGTAGGCCTAGATCATCGAAAAGAGCCTCTCAACTCTGATTTGGTGAAGGGCAATGGTTGACGAAAATGTATTCATTTCCCCTTTGAAAACCTCCACACTCTCTTAGGCAGTAGAGATGGTAAAATAGTCTGTCAGACATGTAAACCTCAGCAGTGGATGTGGGTTTTAAGGAGGTGTCACTGTTCCACGGTTTGGCAGAGTTCTACCTTAAGTGGAAAAACAGAAATGTCAGCAAACGTTTCCCAATTTCTAACCCTGCAGTCTTATTTCTCACCATATTTCTTGACAGCTGAAGGAGGGGTCTGCTCAACATTAGTCACCATAGTGGTGTAGAATTCAGAAATACTTTTCCTGTTAAAGATGGTAAAAATATCACCCACATTTGAGACAGTAACATGAAACATTGGTAGAGTTTGAGGATGTTGTGTGTGGCCAGAGGCTAATCGGTAACTGAGATATTGTATATCATATACTGTGCATTTGTTTGTTCATGTGCATCATTGTGTGTGTGTTGCATGTGACTCTTAGGGCTCTATTCAATCCAATCCGCTTTAGCCGACGTCTGCATAGAGGTTGTTTTGGTGGTGTCGAAGGTCGAACTGCATTAGAGCTGTGAAATCCAACGGCTCCTGGCCACCGGCTCCTGGCATTATACCTAAAGAGGACATTGCCATTGGCTGCACGAAGTCGCATTAAGAGAAATCCCATGCAGCCATGTTAAAAACACTGGAATGTGAGATGTAATCTACACCTCTATTACGCTAATAGAAATCCTCATTATTTTGTTTAATGATTTTCAATTTGAGCGTCATTCTTTCTATATGGCCAACACTTTTTTGTTCTGAACTACTAACGAAATGGGACGGGTGTGGCTTCGTGACAATGACCAAGAGCAGCTGCTCACCAATTTGACAGCTCCAACACAGTTACACCTTCAACACTGCCAAAACATCAGCTATGTGGGTGTCGGCTATTGCCAGTTAACGCTTGATCTGATTTAATCTAGGCCTTAGTTGAGGAACTTTTTTTTTGAGGGAAAACTCTCAAATGACAGGTTGCCAGAGGGGGAGAGAGAGAGGCGATACTTCATTTCATCTGTCACCAGCAACCTGTTTTCACTTCTCCTTCAGGTTGTCTTGGCTCTGCCGGCTTCCTTATGTTCAAGTGAGGTTTTTATGTATGACATGCATTTAACCAAACACAAACTAAGATAGAGCCCATCTGGTAAATCTGTATCCATGACACAGAGGGAGGCCCCCTCTCTGTACCAGGGCTGCAGGGAAAGCCAGATAGACTCTTTAATTATTTTTGTATTTTATTTAACTAGGCAAGTCAGTTAAGAACAAATTCTAATTTACAATGACAACCTACCGGGGAACATTGGATTAACTTCCTTGTTCAGGAGCAGAATGACAGATTTTTACCTTGTCAGCCAGGGGATTCAATCCAGCAATCTTTCGGTTACTGGCCCAATGTTCTAACCACTGGGCTACCTGTCGCCCCCCTCCTAAGGTGATATTTTATAAGAAGCACATGTCAGGGGAGAATGCATTGGAAAAATAACTGTCTCACTGAGTCTTCACCAAGCAAACCTGAACCAGGGACTCCAAGTCTTTACCACATGCATGCAGACACACACACATCCAAAAACACACACACACACACACACACACACACACACACACACACACACACACACACACACACACACACACACACAAAAACACACACACACACATGTACAGACTAAGCCTGGAGTCATTGTAACCTCTAATATGAATTATTCTGACCACACAATATATTATGTATAACACTGTAACAGACTGTTAATGCATGACAAATGCATTGGTATGTGCCTCTTTGGGCCTCACCACAAAGTCTGAGTAAGGAAATGCAATTTGGAATCTGGCTCGTCATGAATTTGAATATTGAATAGCATATAAAGTTGAGAGGTGCATTAACTGCCAAAGCACCAGTCCCACATATGGTTCTATGATGTATCTTCTGATCTATTTCTACACTGAGGATACTCCCTTTCAACAAAATAATAGAGGAATGCCCTCTTCCACCCTTTCACCAAGTAGCTCTGTTTGGTCCAACAGTAACAAAGCTCTCCGTGCTATATATCAACCCGCCACAGAATAAAAACTTTCCCTGAGGTTTGAAAAACAATCTGTAATCTGTCCAAGTTCTAGAAGTAGCATCTGTCAATAAAGAATAAATGAATGGCTTGATTATACAGCTGGCTGGGCTGGTGCCAGGTCTCCAAAAGAGAAGAGGGAGAGAAAGAGAACAGAGAAAAAATCTGAAGAAAGTCGAATTTGGTGGTTTTACTTTGGTTGGTCGAACGCTGCTTCCCTGACCCATCCATGCTACATAGTACTGCAGCTGCTGACAAACTAGAAAAATAAAGCTGGAATGCCAAAGGGTATTCTGCTAGCTGCACACGCCCCTCTCCATCTACACACAAACACACACCTACGTATTGCACAAGAGTTTCTCTATAACTTGATACAAATATTGTACAGTACGGGATTGTTGTCATGAAACAAATGGATCCCATATGAACTGTGCAACATTCAAGAGAACGAACTGACTCCATTGAACTCTGTAAATGCGCTATAGGCCCCATTTTCTCATGTGGACTCAAACGAACAGACAACAGACAGCAGACCTTGGAGTTTGAACGAAGGGGCGAAACATATGAAAAACATTATAAAATCATGTCTGTCTGTGTTTTTTGTTTGTTTAGTATTTCTAAAGTTATCTGCTTTGTGTCTGTACCAACCTTCGTTGTTATACAGTAAGCTATAGAAGTGCTTTATGATTAAACCGAGTGACTGAGAGTGTAAACCTTAACTGAATTAGTCAACACTCATGCAAGACAGTAGCTGTAATGGTTTTCTTCATCTGAACGAGAGGCGGACCAAAGCGCAGCGTGGTGGTTATTCATGTTTTAATAAATCACTTCACATGAACAAACTAACAAAAACAAGAAATGAGAAAACTCAAAACAGTCCTATCTGGTGCAAACACAGAGACAGGAACAATCACCCACCAACACACAGTGAAACCCAGGCTACCTAAGTATGATTCTCAATCAGAGACAACTAATGACACCTGCCTCTGAGAACCATACTGGGCCGAAACATAGAAATAACCAAATCATAGAAAAACAAACATAGACTGCCCACCCCAACTCACGCCCTGACCATACTAAATAATGACAAAACAAAAGGAAATAAAGGTCAGAACGTGACAGTAGCTGTAAAAACAATATCTGTAAATACATGAATATACACAAACTGCTATGGAGAGGATGTGACAGGTGTGTTTCTATGGTAGTACAACGCTTTCTCTCCCAGATGTAGAAGCTCCATTAAGGCAAGCCAACTGGTGTCAACCTCAAAGAGGGAGGCAGACGTGATGAAAAATCCCGCCACACACACACATTCACACACACACACCTCTTTACCAGCTACAGAGAACTCCAATATCCCACAGAGCAAAATAAACTGAACCATAGAAAACATACACACATAGAAAACATACACAACCTTAGCTCACTCAGACCAGGCCTACAGTTAAACTTTTCCTCCAGAAACCCTCCATGGGCCAACCAATATTAGTTTCCTCTCTCTCTCTCTCTCTCTCTCTCTCTCTCACTTTATTCTTCTTCCTCTTTTTCACATGCTTTTACAGTGAGGTACGCTGAAAGCGCTCTTTGTTGCCACGGTCTACGGCATCTGAATGGTCCCAAACAAACCCCAAGTGCACTGAGCCCCCAAGACCCGAAGGCTGAATAGAATTCTTCCCCTGACTTCTCCCTCCACAGCCGACAATGAGAAACCACTCCTTTTTAGTCAGCTCACACTAATGGATAAGACAATATTTGCAGGAATGAGGGGGATTTAATTTGCATTCAGGCAGTCTACATTTCTTTTCACTGGAACTTGGGCATTGCTCAGTTCAACTGGGCGCCAGACTCTGAAAATAAGCATTCTGCCGATTTCGCTTTGATTTTTTTGATTTTTTATTCTTTCAAACACCATTTGCTGCCCTGTGCTTGGTTTCTCTAATTCAAAGAGGATAAAGAGGAGAGGTGGGCGGAGAAGAGAGGAAAAGAAGAGAAGGAACAGGTGTGGGATGGAAAACGAGAGTACATAATTGGAGGAGTTATATTGCCAGGAAAAGAAAAATGTCTCGAATGTTTAGTGAGATACGTTTCCCTAAATCAAAATCAAATAAAATCAAACTGTATTGATCGCTAATACAGATTTGCAGATGGTATCGAGGGAACAGCAAAATGCTTGTGTTTCTGGCTCCAACAGTGCAGAAGAAATATCGGAAAAAGCAATGTCAGAGACCGGAATATATATACAGCACACTACCTTTCAAAAGTTTGGGGTCTCTTAGAAATGTCCTTGTTTTTGAAAGAAAAACACATTTTTTGTCCATTAAAATAACATCAAATTGATCAGAAATACAGTGTAGACATTGTAAATATTGTAAATGGCTACTGTAGCTGGAAATGGCTGACTTTTAATTGAATATCTACATAGGCGTACAGAGGCCCATTATCAGCAACCATCACTCCTGTGTTCCAATGGCACGTTGTGTTAGCTAATCCAAGTTTATCATTTTAAAAGGCTAATTGATCATTAGAAAACCCTTCTGCAAATATGTTAGCACAGCTGAAAACTGTTGTCTTGATTAAAGAAACAATAAAACTGGCCTTCTTTAGACTAGTTGAGTATCTGGAGAATCAGCATTTGTGGGTTCGATTACAGGCTCAGACTGGCCAGAAACAAAGAACTTTCTTCTGAAACTTGTTAGTCTATTCTTGTTCTAATAAATTAAGGCTATTCCATGCGAGAAATTGCCAAGAAACTGAAGATCTCGTACAACGCTGTGTACTACTCCCTGCACAGAACAGAGCAAACTGGCTCTAAATTATACAAGCACATTGACTGTAGTACCCGCTCGATCAAAACACTGGACCACTGCTACTCTAACTTCCACGATGCATACAAGGCCCTCCCCCACCCTCCCTTCGGCAAATCTGACCCAACTCCATCTTGCTTGTACCGTCCTATAGGTAGAAATTCAAACAGGATGTACCCGTGACTAGAACCTTCAATGCCGATCTGACCAATCGGAATCCACGCTTCAAGATTGTTTTGATCACGCAGACTGGAAAATGTTCCAGGAAAGCCTCAGACAATAACATAAATTTATACGTTGACTCGGTGTAACGATCATCGTAGGTGGAAGAAGGAGAGGACCAAGGTGCAGCGTGGTACGTGTTCATGATCTTTTAATTACACTGAACACTAGAACAAAAGTAACAAAACGGAACAAACAAAACAGTCCTGTCTGGTACAGAGACAGAGACAGAAAACAACTACTCACAACTCAAGGGCGAAACCAGGCTGCCTAAGTATGGTTCTCAATCAGAGACAACGATTGACAGCTGCCTCTGATTGGGAACCATACCAGGCCAAACACATAGAAATACAAACATAGAACAAAACATAGAATGCCCACCCCAACTCACGCCCTGACCAACCTAAAATAGAGACATAAAAAAAGGAAGGTCAGGACGTGACCCCCCCCCCCCCCCCAAGGTGCAGACTCCGGCCACAAAACCTAAACCCATAATGGAGGGTCTGGGTGGGCATCTGTCCGCGGTGGCGGCTCTGGCGCGGGACGTGGATGCCACTCCACCATAGTCTGGGCCCACTTAGGTGTTGCCTTTGGAGTGGCGACCCTCGCCGCCGACCCCGGACTGGGGACTCTTTCAGCAGGCCCCGAATCGACAGGAGACTCTGGCAGCGCCGGAGTGAAGGGAGACTCTGGCAGCGCCGAAGTGAAGGGAGACTCTGGCAGCGCCGGAGTGAAGGGCGGCTCTGGCAGCTGCTGACTGACGGGCGGCTCCGGATTGACGGGCGGCTCTGGCGGCTCCTGACTGACGGGCGATTCTGGCGGCTCCTGACTGACGGGCGGTTCTGGCAGCTCCTGACTGATGGGCGGCTCTGGCGGCTCCTGACTGACGGGCGGCTCTGGCGGCTCTGGACAGGAGGGAGACTCTGGAAGCGCTGGACAGGCAGGAGCACCTGGAGGGAGGAGACGGAGATGCAGCCTGGTGCGTGGGGCTGCCACAGGAGGCCTGGTGCGTGGGGGGGGGCACCGGGTGGACTGGACCGCTTGACAATCTATGGTAGACTTGAAAATGGCAGTCTATCAATGATCAACAACCAACTTTGACAGAGTTTGAAGAATATAAAAACTGTATTTAAGTACAAATATTGTACAATCCAGGTGTGCAAACCTTTTAGACAATTACCCAGAAAGACTCACATCTGTAATGACTGCCAAAGGGGTTACTCATGGGGTGTGAATACTTATGTAAATTTGATATTTCTGTATTTCATATTTCTATATTGCATGGAGTTGATCAGGCTGTTGATTGTGGCCTGTGGAATGTTGTCCCACTCCTCTTCAATGGCTATACAAAGCTGCTGGATATTGGCGGGAACTGGAACATGCTGTCGTACACGTGTAGAGATCCTTGCGACATGGGGTAGATGGCATCCCTAGCCACATCCTCAGAGCATGCGCAGTGCGCGCTAACCAAGGTTGCCAGGTGCACAGTGTTTCCTCCGACACATTGGTGCGGCTGGCTTGGATGCGCGCTGTGTTAAGAAGCAGTGCGGCTTGGTTGGGTTGTGTATCGGAGGACGCATGACTTTCAACCTTCGTCTCTCCCGAGCCCCTACGGGAGTTGTAGCGATGAGGCAAGATAGTAGCTACTAAACAATTGGATACCATGAAAATTGGGGAGAAAAAGGGGTAAAGAATTTGAATTTTAAAAAATTAAATAAAAACTTGAGAGACGTCTGTGGCATTGTGTTTTGTGACAAAACTGCACATTATAGAGTGGCCTTTTATTGTCCCCAGCACAAGGTGCACCTGTGTAATGATCATGCTGTTTAATCAGCTTCTTGATATGCCACACCTGTCAGATGCATGGATTATCTTGGCAAACAGGGATGTAAAAAAAAATAGAATCAAATCAAAATGAATTGGTCACATACACATATTTAGCAGATGTTATTGCGGGTGTAGCGAAATGCTAGTATTCCTAGCTCCAACAGTGGAGAAGTATCTAAAAATGTACAACAATACACACAAATCTAAAAGTAAAAGAAAGGAATTTAAGAAATATATAAATATTAGATATAGCAATGTCGGAGTGGCATTGACTAAAATACAGTAGAATAGAATACAGTATATACAGTTGAAGTTGGAAGTTTACATATACCTTAGCCAAGTAAATTTAAAATACATTTTCAAAATTCCTGACATTTAATCCCAGTAAAAAATCCCTGTTTTACATCAGTTAGGTTCACCACTTCATTTTAAGAATGTGAAATGTCAGAATAAGTGTAGAGAGAAAGATTTATTTCAGACCAGAGGACATTTCTCCAAAAAGTATGATATTTGTCCCTATGTGCAGTTGCAAACCGTAGTCTGGCTTTTTTATGGCGGTTTGGAGCAGTGGCTATATAGGACTCGTTTTACTGTGTATATAGATAATTTTGCATCTGTTTCCTCCAGCATCTTCACAAGGTCCTTTGCTGTTGTTCTGGGATTGATTTACACTTTTTGCACCAAACTACGTTCATCTCTAGGAGACAGAACACGTCTCCTTCCTGAGCAGTGTGACGGCTGCGTGGTCCCATGGTGTTTGTATTTGCGTATTATTGTCGGTACAGATGAACGTGGTACCTTCAGGCGTTTGGAAATTGCTCCAAAGGATGAACCAAACTTGTGGAGGTCTACAATTTTATAGACCTTGTGGAGGTCTATGAAGGACATCAGGTAGGCCTTGAAATACATCCACAGGTGCACTTCCAATTGACTCAAATTATGTCAATTAGCCTATCAGAAGCTTCTAAATCCATGACATCATTTTCTGGAATTTTCCAAGCTGTTTCAAGGCACAGTCAACTTAGTGTATGTAAACAATTGGAATTGTGATGCAGTGAATTATAAGTGAAATAATCTGTATGTAAACAATTGTTGGAAAAATGACCAACCTAAATGTATGTAAACTTCCGACTTCAACTGTACATATGAAATGAGTAAAGCAGTATGTAAACATTATTAAAGTGACTAGTGTTCCATTATTAAAGTGACCAGTTATTCCATGTCTATGTACTGTATGTCTATGTATATGGGGCAGCAGCCTCCAAGGTGCAGGGTTGTGTCACTGGATGGTAGCTGGCTACTGATGGCCTTGAGATAGAAGCAGTTTTCAGTTTCTCAGTCCCAGCTTTGATGCACCTGTACTGACCTCACTTTCTGGATGCTTGCGGGATGAACAGGCCATGGCTCGGTTGGTTGATGTCCTTCATGATCTTTTTGGCCTTCCTGTGACATCGGGGGCTGTAGGTGTCCTGGAATCGTGCATCTGTAGACGTTTGTGAGGGTCTTAGGGGTCAAGACAAATTTCTTCAGCCTCCTGAGGTTGAGGAGACACTTTTGCTCCTTCTTCCCCACACTGTACGTGTGAAGGGACCATTTCAGGTCATCAGTGATGTGCACACCCAGGAACTTGAAGCTTTTGACCCTCCCCGTTGATGTGGATGGAGACCTGCTCTTGCTGCTGTCTCTTGTAGTCCAAGATCAGCTCCTTTGTTTTGTTGATGTTGAGGGAGAGGTTATTTTCCTGCACCACTCTGCCAGGGCTCTCACCGGCTACCCGTAGGCAGTCTCATCATTGTTGCTAATCAAGCCTACCACTGTTGTGCCATCAGAAAACTTGATGATTGAGTTGGAGACGTGCGTGGCCATGCAGTCATGGGTGAACAAGGAGTACAGGAGTATCTAAGTCCCAGGAACCTGAAAAACACATTAAATAGATCTATGACTTTGTTGATTTAATATGCCTACAGATTAGTCGAGAATATATATTTTTTAATGAAAATCCATAGAGCTATTATTACAGTTTCAAAATCACCTCCGGCTACAAAAATAATTCCTTGGCTATTCTGTGATTAAATAAAGTAATTAGCGAACTCGGATTTAAAAGGAACAGTGCTTTAGATTACAAAGGCAAATATGACTAGCAAAACAGACTTAATGCTGACTGACAGCGGAGAAGTGGAGGGGTACTTGTGAAAGATGCCGTCCCTCCATAACAGCACATGGGGGGGGCTTCTTGAAGTCTCTATAAACAGGTTCTTCACCACACAACTAATTATCACTGCTAACTTTCTGCATTTGATGCTGAAAACAAAAAAACGTTACTGGTGGATTGTCCCCATATATTTCTGCTGCGGTGAAATGATTGACTTTTGTTTTTGCGAGTCAATGCGTTGTATTTACAAAGGAGCAGTGTAGTAGATTAGGGAATTGAAGTGAGTGGGCCTGGAAGGCAGCCATGTTGCCATCCATATAATGGCAACAAAGGGGGATTGTTTGCATACTTATAGATGACAATAACATCTATATTCTATATACGTATTGTGTTTGCCATGAAACAATGATCATGATGCACTGTACTGTATCTGTCTTCTAGACTAGTGGCTTACAGGGCCAGGGTTGTGGGTTCGATTCCCACAAGGGTCCGTATGAAAAGTATGAAAATGAATGCACACACTACTGTAAGTCGCTTTGGACAAGAGCGTCTGCTGAAATGACTAAAATGTACAAAAAAATGTACCTGTTATCCTCTCCTCACACATTCAGTCGTACATATTCAAAGACTAAAGGCTTGTGGAGATTTCACTATTATTGTCTTCTCTCACTGAAAGAGCTGTCCAAACTACCTCTAATCGAGAGAAACCAAGCAGACATAAACAAACGTATATTTCACTAGTGGTTTGTCTAGCTGTTCTTCAACTGCAATATGAATGCTCTGGATTGCCGTTGAAAGTTGTCCCTTACGAGTGTCATAATAATGACTTAGAGGAATCCTTACTTCTGTTTTAAAACCCTCATCACTTTTCTGCGTATGCTTCAACATAGAAACCATTATGTTAATTCATTTTTGCCAAGATTCTTATTTAAATACAGAAAGTTACAAAATTCTTATATTATTAATTAATGATCTAACTTCCAAAGTAAATCTAACTTATAAAGTAGTCTACGTTATACTTAGTCTGCCAAACAGTAGGCTTTATAAGCAGTGAATCTACGAGGTTCTCTATCACTACTGATGTTTTCTTCTATTTACCTTTTGGTTATGTCACGTGGGAGTTACCTGGCTGCAGAGTCAAATTAGCGTATGAGAGAAATTAGATTTTTGTTTTTCCTGTTTGGCAAAGGAGCATTCTGATCACTCAGGAGAGGATTTCAATACTCTGTCTGTCTATGGGAGAGGGAGAGAGGGAGAGAGGGAGAGAGAGAGAGAGAGAGAGAGAGAGAGAGTGAGAGAGAGAGAGAGAGAGAGTGAGAGAGAGAGAGAGTGAGAGAGAGAGAGAGAGCGAGAGCGAGAGCGAGAGAGAGTGTGAGAGAGAGAGAGAGAGAGAGAGAGAGAGAGAGAGAGAGAGAGAGAGAGCGAGAGAGAAAGAAAGCTCAGAGGCTGCCATTGCTATTTAATTCTAATTATTATTCCGCCCAAATTGCTGTGATTGAACTTCTTTGACTTTTTTGTCTCCAAGTGAAATGCTGCTCCACAAGTAACTTGTTTTTTTGGAGGGGGAGCAGAGCAGAACAGTGCAAAGAAAAGCAGCGATGTGCT
This sequence comes from Oncorhynchus clarkii lewisi, assembly GCF_045791955.1. NCBI lineage: Eukaryota > Metazoa > Chordata > Actinopteri > Salmoniformes > Salmonidae > Oncorhynchus > Oncorhynchus clarkii. Next base: position 25,339,950 of record NC_092157.1, read on the forward strand.
TGATTTCCCAGTGGCCTCCCTCCCATTTTCTCCACCCTCCTCCCTCCTCTTCAAATGACATAATTTGACATAATGCTCAGCAGGGAGAAGAGAGTGTGTCTGCAATCTCCCTGCATATATGACCAGGGAAGTCAAATCAAATCAAATTGAATTGGTCACATACACATGGTTAGCAGAAGTTAATGCAAGTGTAGTGAAATGCTTGTGGTTCTAGTCCGACAGTGCAGTAAAATCTAACAAGTAATCTAATAATTCCCCAACAGCTACCCTAATACAGACCAATCTAAATGAGTGAATGAATGAGAATATGTACATATAAATATATGGATGAGTGATGGCCGAGCGGCATAGACAAGGTGCAATAGATGGTATGAAATACAGTATATACATATGATATGAGTAATGTAAGATATGTAAACATTATTAAAGTGGTATTATTTAGCCAGACAGGATGCACTCGATTGTGCATCTGTAAAAATTGTGAGGGTTTTAGGTGACCAAATTTCTTCAGCCTCCTGAGGTTGTATATTGCGCCTTCTTCACCACACTGTCTGTGTGGGTGGACCACTTCCGTTAGTCCGTGATGTGTACACCGAGGAACTTTCCACCTTCTCCACTGCTGTCCCTTCAATGTTTATTGGGGGGTGCTCCCTCTGCTTTTTCCTGAAGTCCGCGATAATCTTCTTTGTTTTGTTGACGTTGACGTTGAGTGAGAGGTTGTTGTCCTGACACCACACTCTGAGTGCCCTCACCTCCTCCCTCTAGGCTGCTTCGTCGTTGCTGATAATCAAGCCCACTACTGATGTGTCGTCTGCAAACTTGATGATTGAGTTGGAGGCGTGCATGGCCAAGCAGTCGTGGGTGAACAGGGAGTATGAGATGGGGCTGAGCACTCACCCTTGTGGGTCCCCAGTTTTGAGGATCAGTGAAGTGGAGGTGTTGTTTCCTACCTTCACCACCTGGGGGCGGCCCGCCAGAAAGTCCAGGACCCAATTGCACAGGGCGGGGTTGAGACCCAGGGCATACAGCTTGATGATGAGCTTGGTGCTGAATGCTGTGCTGTAGTCAATGAACAGCATTCTTACATAGGTATTCCTCTTGTCCAGATGGGATAGGGCAGTGTGCAGTGTGATGGCGATTGCATTGTCTGTGAACCTGTTGGGACGGTATGCAAACTGAAGTGGGTCTAGGGTGGCTGGTAAGGTGGAGGTGATGTGATCCATGACTAGTCTCTCAAAGCACTTCATGATGACAGAAGTGAGTGCTACGGGCGATAGTTATTTACGTAGTTCAGTTTTCTTTGCCTTCTTTGGTACAGGAACAATGGTGGCCATCTTGAAGCATGTAGGGACAGCAGACTGGGATAGGGAGCGATTGAATATGTCCGTAAACACACCAGCCAGCTGGTCTGCGCGTGCTCTGATGACACGGCTAGGGATGCCGTCTGGGCCAGCAGCCTTGCGAGGGTTAACGCGTTTAAATGTTTAACAACATGTCGGCCATGGAGAAGGAGAAGGGGGGCGCAGTCCTTGTTAGCGGGCCACGACAGTGGCACTATATTATGCTCAAAGCGGGCAAAGAAGGTGTAAAGTTTGTCTGGAAGCCTGAAGTCGGTGTCCGTGACGTGGCTGGTTTTCTATTTCTAGTCTGTGATTTTCTGTAGACCCTACCACATACGTCTAGTGTCTGAGCCATTGAATTGCAACTCCACTTTGTCACTCTACCGGCATTTCGCTTGTTTGATTGCCTTGCGGAGGGAATAACTACACTCTTTATATTCAGCCATATTCCCAAACCTCTTTCCATGGCTAAATGTGGTGGTTCGCCCTTTCAGTTTTGCGCGAATGCCGCCATCCATCCACGGTTTCTGGTTAGGGTAGGTTTTAAAAGTCACAGTGGGTACCTCTCCAATGCACTTCCTAATAAACTCACTCATGGGTCAGTGTATAGATCGATGTTGTTCTCTGAGGCTGACCGGAACATATCCTAGTCCGCGTGATCAAATCAATCTTGAAGCGTGGATTCCGATTGGTCAGACAGGCATTGAATGGTTCTAGTCACTGATAAATCCTGTTTGAGTCTCTGCCTATAAGACGGTAGGAGCCAGATGGCGTCGTGGTCGGATTTGCCGCAGGGAGGGCGGGGGAGGGCTTTGTATGCATCGTAGTATTTAGAGTAGCAGTGATCGAGTGTATTACCCTGGCGAGTACTACAATCAATATGCTGATAAAATCTCTGTCAGCGCGATGCATGGAGAAGCCCGGTGGCTGAACCGATTCTGACAACATATCCCGAGAGACCCATGTTTCCGTGAAACAGAGGATGTTACAATCTCTGATGTCTCTCTAGAAGGCAACCCTTGCTCGAATTTTGTCTACCTTGTTGTCAAGACACTGGACATTGGCGAGTAGTATAATCGGGAGCGGTGGGCGATGTGCACGTCTACGGAGCCTGACCAGGTTGCCACTCCGACTGCGTTGCCATTGTTTTTGGTCGGCTTTTAGAATTAGATCCATTGTCCTGGGTGGTGGTCCAAACAGAGTGCCTACAGCTCTTTGTGCCTACAGCTCTAGTGTTCCCTCACAGTCTCCTATCTGCTCTGAGCAATAACACTCGGTTCCCATGTGGAACCATACAGGCTCCGGTTGAGCAGAACTTTAAACATTACTGTCACTAGCATCAGCTGTTAGCGCTGAAGAACTCTAACTCACTCCCAGCACACAGAAATGTCTTCCAACAACTGTATAAGTCAAAATATAATTGTGCTTGTTTGAGTTTGTGACAAGCACTTTCGGGGGTCTCCCTCTCTCTGTGTCTCTCTTTCTCTATCTGTCTCTCTCTCTCTCTCTCTCTCTCTCTCTCTCTCTCTCTCACTCATTGTAGGTCCTAATTATGAGGCAGCTTCAAATAAATACATTTTAGCTAGTTTATTGAGGAAAAATGTACTTGACTATGACTGAGATATGACTATGACTGAGATACTGTAAGTCACTCCGGATACGATCTGCCAAATGACTTAAGTGTTCTTTACCTTATGTTTACCTACATAGCCCAAGAGAGAGAGAGAGAGAGAGAGAGAGAGAGAGAGAGAGTTAATCATGGAGTGGTAGAGGATGGAGTGAGAGAGAGAGAGAGAGAGAGAGAGAGAGAGAGAGAGAGAGAGAGAGAGAGAGAGAGAGAGAGAGGAGTGGTGAATGAGTGTTTCTCCATAGTGAGGCCACTGATTGAGGAGGACCAGTTCCACCATATAGCCTCCAGTCATATTGACTCCAGCCAGGCTAGGTTGCCGGGACCAGGGGCTGCAATGACTGCAGGCTATGTGTGGGCTGGCTTCTGCCTGTCTGTCTGTTGGCTGCCGTCTAGGCTAGTATCCATCTAGGCTAGTGCCTGTCTGTCTGTGGTTTGCCTGCAACCCTGCTTGCCTGTCTGTCTGTCTTCCTCCTTCCCTCCCTGCTTGCCTGTATGTCTGTCTGCCTGTCTGCGCTGGGGAGAGTTAGGAGAAACCCCTGTGAATGTGTTTATTTTTTCCACAGGGCAAATACCCGGTCTCCCATCTACCGAATTAACGAGATGAGTTCCAGTAGATACTCGTTCTGACAGCTTGTCTATCTGTCCACACCTCTACAAGCTGCTAAAATGCACCGCATGTATCAGACTGTATGAATTTGAATGTTTTTTTTTTTAAATGGTGTTTGTGTATCAGCAATTACATCCCAAGAAACCGAGAAGGTATAATAATAAATGTCAATGATAAAACCTTCATACCATTTCAAATGAGTTCCAGTGTTCAGAACTCACTCAAAATAAGGAATAAAAGGAGACAAAAACGCTTTAACATGCATCGTTTGTTTCTTATGAAAGAAGAAGGAAATGGTCTGAGGAGTCATGCTGTGCAACATAATTCACGGCTACAGTACATCCTCCAAACTGTCTCCTTTCTCACATTCTTACCCTCCCTCAATGTCATTGTATTACACTGGGGGTGCTTGTCATGAGTGAAATACATCTGCCCAGACCTATACTTTAGACTGACATGGGCCCTCCCTCTCTGTCATAAAACTAGACAAGTATTTTTTCTGGCAGTAATCTGTTCGTCATCGGCTCCAATAATCTGCATTTACAGTACGTTTCATGCTGAAAGTCACAAGTCAGTGGTAACTTACTGTAAGCTTTGTCTATTACTGTACAGGAAGTGAATGTCATTTATTGTGCGGAGTATCTGCTTGACAGGATGTTCTTGACTGTTACCTGTCTATAAGTGTCATTAATACAAAAAAAACGCTGTTTTAAATTAAATATTAGCTTTCGTCTCAAGCCAAAAAAGACAACAAATTAAATTCAAAAGTACTTCAACAACAGATGTATTAACATTGGATGGGTTGATTTGGATTCAAACGTTCTCTCAAACTGCATAATACATACTCTTAGAGTAGGTTTACACCATTAATGTACTTGGTAATGTAAACGTGTTTTTTCATGTGACATCTTCTCATTTCACTCATTTAAACAGTACGGGGAAGTTTTCCCAGACACAGATTAAGCTTAGTCCTGGACTAAAAAAACAAGATGAACGGAAAATCTCCAGCCTACATTTTTTTCTAGTCCAAGACTAGGTGTCCTTGAAACTGCGAAACTGACATAGCCTAATTACATAAGCCTACTCAGATGTGAAATGGACAGGGTAGCTGACAGCTTTTTAAGATATTTTTGAAGCTATACATTGTTTATGTTCCTGTCATAAACAATGGAGTAATGCAATCTTGTGTTTTGGGTTATGAGAGTTACGCTATACTATTGGGACATATATAAGTTATAGGATTTAAAGCAGAGGAGGCACCACTGGTTCAAATGTTGTGGGGGAAAATGTGCGTCTTTTCTGGGGCCTGGAACTATTCCTGGTCTCATGACCTGGTCAGGTAAAACTCTGGGTCCTATTCGTAGGCTATGATAGGGTTCAACGCAAACTTTTTTTCACACTGTTACAGGTGGGCCAGTTGGCCAAAAACATACTGGCCCGAATAGAATTTGGACTGGCCTGGACATGGTGTAATGTTTAATGCATTGGAGTCATGCAGGGCCAATAGGTTGGCATGCTTTATCTCTAAATGCAGATATTAATAGGCTATATTTATAATAAATTCAATTAGTGGGTGGGTGTTATATTTGTCCTATTTCACACATGTGTAAGTGTGTATTCATACGCATGTGTGAATTTAACATGTGTTCTTTTGCATATCCCAACTCTCCCTGAGACACCCTCGGAGATTGGGGTCACAGCCAGTGTCTGCCATTATGAGTCATTACTCTATTCTTAAGAATTGCATTGTATTAATTGCATACATTTTCTTTTCAAAATATGTCATCTCAAAATAGTATGCTGCCCCTTTAAGAGAACTGTGTTCAAAATAGATATCAACCTGGCTACCATAGGCTAGGAGAGATTAATGCTATCAACAGTAGCAAGCATATTGCTAAAATGTTCACTATTAAAAGTTAACTTTTGTAAATCACTTTCCCTAAAATAAATAAGCTCAGCGAGTAGATTGATGGGCCCTTATTTTTGCTCAGGACAGCCTGCTTGTGCTGTGTGAAAGTATCAATTCATGTACTGCTCAAGTGCTCGAGAAGTTGTCACTCGCAGGAGTGCAGTGGTGCTTGAATGAACGGCCAATCATATTGCTCAAATACAAATAGCACAGCCTTATTCTAAAATGTATTTAAATAAAAAAATGATCATCGATCTACACACATACCCCATAATGACAAAGCAAAAACCTGAAATATCACATTTACATAAGTCATCAGACCCTTTACTCAGTACTTTGTTGAAACACCTTTGGCAGCAAATACAGCATCAAGTTTTATTGGGTATGACACCACAGATTGGCACACCTGTATTTGGGTAGTTTCTCCCATTCTTTTTTTTAAAACCTTTATTTAACTAGGCAAGACAGTTAAGAACAAATTCTTATTTTCAATGACAGTCTAGGAACAGTGGGTTAGCTGCCTGTTCAGGGGCAGAATGACAGATTTGTCATTCACATTTTTGCACAAAAACAGAAATATCACATTTACATAAGTATTCAGACTCTTTACTCAGTACTTTGTGGAAGCACCTTTGGCAGCGATTGCAACCACAAGTCTTCTTGGGTATGACACTAAAAGTTTGGCTCACCTGTATATGGGGAGTTTCTCCCATTCTTCTCTGCAGATCCTCTCACGCTCTGTCAGGTTCGATGGGGAGCGTTGCTACACAGCCATTTTCAGGTTTCTCCAGAGATGTTTGATTGGATACAAGTCCAGGCTCTGGCTGGGCCACTCAAGGACAGTCAGAGACTTGTCCCAAAGCCACTCCTGCATTGTCTTGGCCTTGTGCTTAGGGTCGTTGTCCTGTTGGAAGGTGAACCTTTGCCCAAGTCTGAGGTCCTGAGCGCTCTGGAGCAGGTTTTCATCAAATAAAATAAAATGAAATGTATTTATATAGCCCTTCTTACCACAGCTGATATCTCAAAGTGCTGTACCACATTCTTTTGGAGAGATTGGAAACCCAAATTGGTCTACACGGACAAGTTCTGGCCTGGTTTAGATCTTATCTGTCGGAAATATATCAGTTTGTCTCTGTGAATGGTTTGTCCTCTGACAAATCAACTGTAAATTTCGGTGTTCCTCAAGGTTCTGTTTTAGGACCACTATTGTTTTCACTATATATTTTACCTCTTGGGGATGTCATTCGAAAACATAATGTTAACTTTCACTGCTATGCGGATGACACACAGCTGTACATTTCAATGAAACATGGCGAAGCCCCAAAATTGCCCTCGCTAGAAGCATGTGTTTCAGACATAAGGAAGTGGATGGCTGCAAACTTTCTACTTTTAAACTCGGACAAAACAGAGATGCTTGTTCTAGGTCCCAAGAAACAAAGAGATCTTCTGTTGAATCTGACAATTCATCTTAATGGTTGTACAGTCGTCTCAAATAAAACTGTGAAGGACCTCGGCGTTACTCTGGACCCTGATCTCTCTTTTAAAGAACATATCAAGACCATTTCAAGGACAGCTTTTTTCCATCTACGTAACATTGCAAACAAAAATCAGAAACTTTCTGTCCAAAAATTATGCAGAAAAATTAATCCATGCTTTTGTCACTTCTAGGTTAGACTACTGCAATGCTCTACTTTCCGGCTACCCGGATAAAGCACTAAATAAACTTCAGTATTACTCCAGTGCTAGCCTCCCTACACTGGCTTCCTGTCAAGGCAAGGGCTGATTTCAAGGTTTTACTGCTAACCTACAAAGTATTACATGGGCTTGCTCCTACCTATCTCTCTGATTTGGTCCTGCCGTACATACCTACACGTACGCTACGGTCACAAGACGCAGGCCTCCTAATTGTCCCTAGAATTTCTAAGCAAACAGCTGGAGGCAGGGCTTTCTCCTATAGCGCTCCATTTTTTATGGAATGGTCTGCCTACCCATGTGAGAGACGCAGACTCTGGTCTCAACCTTTAAGTCTTTATTGAAGAATCATCTCTTCAGTAGGTCCTATGATTGAGTGTAGTCTGGCCCAGGAGTGTGAAGGTGAACGGAAAGGCACTGGAGCAACGAACCGCCCTTGCTGTCTCTGCCCGCCGGTTCCCCTCTCTCCACTGGGATTCTCTGCCTCTAACCCTATTACAGGGGCTGAGTCACTGGCTTACTGGGGCTCTTTCATACCGTCCCTAGGAGGGGTGCGTCACTTGAGTGGGTTGAGTCACTGGTGTGATCTTCCTGTCTGGGTTGGCGCCCCCCCTTGGGTTGTGCCGTGGACTGGGGACAGCAAGGAGTCATCATGCCAGGTAGTCCTGAGGCATGGTCCTAGGGCTCAGGTCCTCCGAGAGAGAGAAAGAAAAAAAGAGAGAATTAGAGAGAGCATACTTAAATTCACACAGGACACCAGATAAGACAGGAGAAATACTCCAGATATAACAGACTGACCCTAGCCCCCTGACACATAAACTACTGCAGAATAAATACTGGAGGCTGAGACAGGAGGGGTCAGGAGACACTGTGGCCCCATCCGATGATACCCCCGGGCAGGGCCAAACAGGCAGAATATAACCCCACCCACTTTGCCAAAGCACAGCCCCCACACCACTAAAGGGATATCTTCAACCACCAACTTAGTATCCTGAGACAAGGCCAAGTATAGCTCAAGTGGGTTGAGGAACGTCATGGAAGAGCACCAGTAAATCTAGGGACTCAGCCCCTGTTTTATTTTATTTATTTATTTATTTTATTTCACCTTTATTTAACCAGGTAGGCAAGTTGAGAACAAGTTCTCATTTACAATTGCGACCTGGCCAAGATAAAGCAAAGCAGTTCGACACATACAACGACACAGAGTTACACATGGAGTAAAACAAACATACAGTCAATAATACAGTTAAACAAGTCTATATACGATGTGAGCAAATGAGGTGAGATAAGGGAGGTAAAGGCAAAAAAAAGGCCATGGTGGCAAAGTAAATACAATAAAGCAAGTAAAACACTGGAATGGTAGATTTGCAATGGAAGAATGTGCAAAGTAGAAATAAAAATAATGGGGTGCAAAGGAGCAAAATAAATAAATAAATTAAATACAGTAGGGAAAGAGGTAGTTGTTTGGGCTAAATTATAGGTGGGCTATGTACAGGTGCAGTAATCTGTGAGCTGCTCTGGCAGTTGGTGCTTAAAGCTAGTGAGGGAGATAAGTGTTTCCAGTTTCAGAGATTTTTGTAGTTTGTTCCAGTCATTGGCAGCAGAGAACTGGAAGGAGAGGCGGCCAAAGAAAGAATTGGTTTTGGGGGTGACTAGAGAGATATACCTGCTGGAGCGTGTGCTACAGGTGGGAGATGCTATGGTGACCAGCGAGCTGAGATAAGGGGGGACTTTACCTAGCAGGGTCTTGTAGATGACATGGCGCCAGTGGGTTTGGCGACGAGTATGAAGCGACGAGTATGAAGCGAGGGCCAACGCTCTCTCAACGAGAGCGTACAGGTCGCAATGGTGGGTAGTATATGGGGCTTTGGTGACAAAACGGATTGCACTGTGATAGACTGCATCCAATTTGTTGAGTAGGGTATTGGAGGCTATTTTGTAAATGACATCGCCAAAGTCAAGGATTGGTAGGATGGTCAGTTTTACAAGGATATGTTTGGCAGCATGAGTGAAGGATGCTTTGTTGCGAAATAGGAAGCCAATTCTAGATTTAACTTTGGATTGGAGATGTTTGATATGGGTCTGGAAGGAGAGTTTACAGTCTAACCAGACACCTAAGTATTTGTAGTTGTCCACGTATTCTAAGTCAGAGCCGTCCAGAGTAGTGATGTTGGACAGGCGGGCAGGTGCAGGCAGCGATCGGTTGAAGAGCATGCATTTAGTTTTACTTGTATTTAAGAGCAATTGGAGGCCACGGAAGGAGAGTTGTATGGCATTGAAGCTTGCCTGGAGGGTTGTTAACACAGTGTCCAAAGAAGGGCCAGAAGTATACAGAATGGTGTCGTCTGCGTAGAGGTGGATCAGAGACTCACCAGCAGCAAGAGCGACCTCATTGATGTATACAGAGAAGAGAGTCGGCCCAATAATTGAACCCTGTGGCACCCCCATAGAGACTGCCAGAGGTCCGGACAGCAGACCCTCCGATTTGACACACTGAACTCTATCAGAGAAGTAGTTGGTGAACCAGGCGAGGCAATCATTTGAGAAACCAAGGCTGTCGAGTCTGCCGATGAGGATGTGGTGATTGACAGAGTCGAAAGAATTGGCCAGATCAATGAATACGGCTGCACAGTAATGTTTCTTATCGATGGCGGTTAAGATATTGTTTAGGACCTTGAGCGTGGCTGAGGTGCACCCATGACCAGCTCTGAAACCAGATTGCATACAGTGCCTTGCGAAAGTATTCGGCCCCCTTGAACTTTGCGACCTTTTGCCACATTTCAGGCTTCAAACATAAAGATATAAAACTGTATTTTTTTGTGAAGAATCAACAACAAGTGGGACACAATCATGAAGTGGAACGACATTTATTGGATATTTCAAACTTTTTTAACAAATCAAAAACTGAAGAATTGGGCGTGCAAAAGTATTCAGCCCCTTTACTTTCAGTGCAGCAAACTCTCTCCAGAAGTTCAGTGAGGATCTCTGAATGATCCAATGTTGACCTAAATGACTAATGATGATAAATACAATACACCTCTGTGTAATCAAGTCTCCGTATAAATGCACCTGCACTGTGATAGTCGCAGAGGTCCGTTAAAAGCGCAGAGAGCATCATGAAGAACAAGGAACACACCAGGCAGGTCCGAGATACTGTTGTGAAGAAGTTTAAGGCCGGATTTGGATACAAAAAGATTTCCCAAGCTTTAAACATCCCAAGGAGCACTGTGCAAGCGATAATATTGAAATGGAAGGAGTATCAGACCACTGCAAATCTACCAAGACCTGGCCGACCCTCTAAACTTTCAGCTCATACAAGGAGAAGACTGATCAGAGATGCAGCCAAGAGGCCCATGATCACTCTGGATGAACTGCAGAGATCTACAGCTGAGGTGGGAGACTGTCCATAGGACAACAATCAGTCGTATATTGCACAAATCTGGCCTTTATGGAAGAGTGGCAAGAAGAAAGCTATTTCTTAAGGATATCCATAAAAAGTGTAGTTTAAAGTTTGCCACAAGCCACCTGGGAGACACACCAAACATGTGGAAGAAGGTGCTCTGGTCAGATGAAACCAAAATTGAACTTTTTGGCAACAATGCAAAACGTTATGTTTGGCGTAAAAGCAACACAGCTCATCACCCTGAACACACCATCCCCACTGTCAAACATGGTGGTGGCAGCATCATGGTTTGGGCCTGCTTTTCTTCAGCAGGGACAGGGAAGATGGTTAAAATTGATGGGAAGATGGATGGAGCCAAATACAGGACCATTCTGGAAGAAAACCTGATGGAGTCTGCAAAAGACCTGAGACTGGGATGGAGATTTGTCTTCCAACAAGACAATGATCCAAAACATAAAGCAAAATCTACAATGGAATGGTTCAAAAATAAACATATCCAGGTGTTAGAATGGCCAAGTCAAAGTCCAGACCTGAATCCAATCGAGAATCTGTGGAAAGAACTGAAAACTGCTGTTCACAAATGCTCTCCATCCAACCTCACTGAGCTCGAGCTGTTTTGCAAGGAGGAATGGGAAAAAATGTCAGTCTCTCGATGTGCAAAACTGATAGACACATACCCCAAGCGACTTACAGCTGTAATCGCAGCAAAAGGTGGCGCTACAAAGTATTAACTTAAGGGGGCTGAATAATTTTGCACGCCCAATTTTTCAGTTTTTGATTTGTTAAAAAAGTTAGAAATATCCAATAAATGTCGTTCCACTTCATGATTGTGTCCCACTTGTTGTTGATTCTTCACAAAAAAATACAGTTTTATATCTTTATGTTTGAAGCCTGGAATGTGGCAAAAGGTCGCAAAGTTCAAGGGGGCCGAATACTTTCGTGAGGCACTGTAGCAGAGAAGGTATGGTGAGATTCGAAATGGTCGGTAATCTGTTTGTTGACTTGGCTTTCGAAGACCTTAGAAAGGCATGGTAGGATAGATATAGGTCTGTAGCAGTTTGGGTCAAGAGTGTCCCCCCCTTTGAAGAGGGGGATAACCCTGTAATAGGGTTAGAGGCAGAGAATCCCAGTGGAGAGAGGGGAACCGGCCAGGCAGAGACAGCAAGGGCGGTTCGTTGCTCCAGTGCCTTTCCGTTCACCTTCACACTCCTGGGCCAGACTACACTCAATCATAGGACCTACTGAAGAGATGAGTCTTCAATAAAGACTTAAAGGTTGAGACCAGAGTCTGCGTCTCTCACATGGGTAGGCAGACCATTCCATAAAAAATGGAGCGCTATAGGAGAAAGCCCTGCCTCCAGCTGTTTGCTTAGAAATTCTAGGGACAATTAGGAGGCCTGCGTCTTGTGACTGTAGCGTCCGTGTAGGCATGTACGGCAGGACCAAATCGGAAAGATAGGTTGGAGCAAGCCGATGTAATGCTTCGTAGGTTAGCAGTTAAACCTTGAAATCAGCCCTTGCCTTGACAGGAAGCCAGTGTAGAGAGGCTAGCACTGGAGTAATATGATATTTTTTTTTTGTTCTAGTCAAGATTCTAGCTGCTGTATTTAGCACTAACTGAAGTTTATTTCGTGCTTTATCCGGGTAGCCGGAAAGTAGAGCATTGCAGTAGTCTAACCTAGAAGTGACAAAAGCATGGATACATTTTTCTGCCTCATTTTTGGACAGAAAATTTCAGATTTTTGCAATGTTACGTAGATGGAAAAAAGCTGTCCTTGAAACAGTCTTGATATGTTTGTCAAAAGAGAGATCAGGGTCAAGAGTAACGCTGAGGTCTTTCACAGTTTTATTTGATACAACCATCAAGATGAATTGTCAGATTCAACAGAAGATCTCTTTGTTTCTTGGGACCTAGAACAAGCATCTCTGTTTTTTCCGAGTTTAAAAGTAGAACATTTGCAGCCATCCACTTCCTTATGTCTGAAACACAGGCTTCCAGCTAGGGAAATGTTGGGGCTTCACCATGTTTCATCGAAATGTACAGCTGTGTGTCATCCGCATAGCAGTGAAAGTTAACATTATGTTTTCAAATGACATCCCCAAGGGGTAAAATATATAGTGAAAACAATAGTGGTCCTAAAACGGAACCTTGAGAAACACCGAAATTTACAGTTGATTTGTCAGAGGACAAACCATCCACAGAGACAAACTGATATCTTTCCGACAGATAAGATCTAAACCAGGCCAGAACTTGTCCGTGTAGACCAATTTGGTTTTCCAATATCTCCAAAAGAATCTGGTGATCGATGTTATCAAAAGCAGCACTAAGGTCTAGGAGCACGAGGACAGATGCAGAACCTCGGACTGACGTCAATTAAATGTAATTTACCACCTTCACAAGTGCAGTCTCAGTGCTATGATGGGGTCTAAAACCAGACTGAAGTATTTCGTAAACATGGTTTGTTTTCAGGAAGGTAGTGAGTTGCTGTGCAACAGCTTTTTCAAGGATCTCTCTCTATTTTGCTCTGTTCATCTTTCCCTCAATCCTCAATCATGACTAGTTTCCCAGTCCCTGCCACTGAAAAACATCCCTACAACATGATTCTGCCACCACCATTCTTCATCGTAGGGATGGTGCCAGGTTTCCTCCAGACATGACGCTTGGCATTCAGGCCAAAGAGTTCAATCTTGGTTTCCTCAGACCAGAGAACATTGTTTCTCATGGTCTGAGAGTCCTTTAGGTGTCTTTCGCAAAGTCCAAGTGGGCTGTCATATTCCTTTTACTGAGGAGTGGCTTCCATCTGGCCACTCTACCATAAAGGCCTGATTGGTGGAGTGATGCAGAGATGGTTGTCCTTCTGGAAGGTTCTCCCATCTCCAAGGAGGAACTCTGGAGCTCTGTCAGAGTGACCATTGGGTCCTTGGTCACTTCCTTGATCGAGGCCCTTCGGCCCTGAGTGCTCAGTTTGGCCAGGTGGCCAGCTCTAGGAAGAGTCTTGGTGTTTCCAGACTTCTTCCATTTAAGAATGATGGAGGCCACTGTGTTCTTGGTGACCTTCAATGCTGCAGATATTGTTTGGTACCCTTCCAAAATGTCCAAAAACCTGTTTTTGCTTTATCATTATGGGATATTGTGTGTAGATTGAGGAGTATTTTTATGTATTTATTCCTTTAAAGAATAAGGCTGTAACGTAACAAAATGTGGAAAAAGACAAGGGGTGTGAATACTTTCCGACTGCAATTTATAATCAATCCATAGATGGCAGTTCCCATTCAAGTCAAAACAGGCAGCCATTGCTACTGTACCCATAAGTTTAACAGTCAAATTGCCAAGGTTAGAGGTTTCAAAACCCTTCTATGTTTTATACAAATCAATCAAATGTATTTATAAAGTCCTTTTTACATCTGCCAATGTCACAAAGTGCTATACAGAAGTATCATCATTATCTTATTATTTATTGTTAATGGCGTCTTTGGTGTGCTTATCAATGCACTAGCACCTTTTTCCCACTCCTGTCGCTCCTTCTATCTGTGGAACAATGCAACAAGCTGTTCAACAGATAGAAGGAGTGACAGGAGTGGGGAAAAAGGTGCTAGTGCATTGATAAGCACACCAAAGATGCCATTAACAATAAATAATAAGATAAAGATGGCAATTCTTTAAGCCCATTTCACACCATAGCCTGCTGAATTTGCAAGATAACTTCAGAATAACTGTATTTATAATGGAATGCCTTACTGATAAGACATTGTAAATGTTTTCTTTTTCCCATCTATCCCTCTTTCCCCCCTCAGTGTTCCTCTGTAGAGGCGTGCCTCAAATGAATGAGACTGAGGGAAACCCCCCAAGACCACCACGTCATCTCACTGAAGAACGACGAAGGCAAGACTGAGGAGTACAAGTACAGTACCATGGTCTAAGAGAGAGAGAGGAGACATGAATGAGAAGTGCTGGAGGCAGGTGGGTCACGAGAAGAATCACAGACATTCACTAATACATGATCACATACAAACGTGTCACAGAGTTAAGAACGTGCCGTAAACTCACTCCACAGCTAGCTTGAAATGTCGCAGATGGGGCCATCCAGGTGGTACCTTTTGGGTGGCTTAAACCATTGGTACGTTGTCAAGGAGGACGGTCACATGTATTTGTGAGCAGAGAATCACTTTTTTGAGTGTGGTTCAGGGACAAAGGAGGAAGATATACTGTTTTTGCATTAGCACTACACACCTGATTCAAATCATCAACACCTGATGAGAAGTTCATAATTTGAATTGGCTGTGTAGTGCTGGGGGGGGGGGGGGGTGCACCCTTTTGGGTCCCCAGGAACAGGATTAAAACCTCTACAGGATAGGTGTCCCTAAACCGGGACGGTTGTTGCTCAATATGCAATAATGTGACCAGAAAACATTATATACCACAGCCAACTTTCGGGGACATAGACATGTCTTATATGGGCAAAAGCTTACATTCTTGTTAGTCTAACTACAGTGTGCAATTTACAGTAGCTTTTACAGAGAAAAAAATCCATGCGGTTTGAGGATAGTGCACAACAACAAAACACTTTTACCACGGCAACTGGTTTGATACATTCACCTCTGAAGGTAAACAATGCACTTACTGTCACGTCTGCTCCCACTCTTCACTCCTGGCGGTCGAGGGTGCAGGGCTCCCCAGCATTACGCACTCCTGCCACCATCATTACGCACACCTGCTTCCCTCGTTCAGCGCATCAGCCATCATTTGGACTCACCTGGACTCAATCACCTGCGTTATTTCCTTCCCTATATCTGTCTGTCCCCCAACTCTCTGTTCCCCACTTCCGCATTAACGTTTGTATGTCGTTTTGTTACCCGTGTGCTGAAACTGTTCCTGTCTTGTTCCTTATCTGTTCCTCATTAAATGTTTGACTCCCCGTACCTGCTTCTCGATTCCAGTGTCGGTCCTTACACTTACATTCAGTAATCTTGCTCTGATTTGTCATCCTGAGGGTCCTACAGATAAAATGTAGTGTAGTTTTGTATTTTTAAATTTAAATGTAGAAACTGGGTTCTACAGTTTGACCCCACTGTCTCTGGCTCCATCCCCTTGCTTCAGGTCCTGAGCTACAGGAAGGTTAGATTTGGGTATGTCATTTCAGGCGAAAATTTTAAAAATGATCAGTTTGATCAGGTGTGTTAGCAGGGGCTGGGGAAAATGTAACACCCATCAGGCCCCCGAGTGCTTGATCTGATGCTCTCCTGGGTGCTTGATCTGATACTCTCCTGGAGAGTTACCGTCTTGTAGGTTTTCTCCAACCCGAATCTAGCCAAGGCAGCAACTACTCTTCCAGCAAAATCAAGGCAGTTATACAATTTTTACTAATATTACAAAACGTTCACAACAGATTCATAACACATGAAGTGTGTGCCCTCAGGACCCTACTCTACTACCACATACAGTATCTACAGCACAAAACCCATGTGTATGTGTGTGTATGCATGTGTCTATGCCTGTCTTTGTGTTGCTTCACAGTCCCCATTGTTACATAACGTGTATTTTATCTAGATTTTAAACCTAATTTCACTGCTGGCATGAGTTACTTGATGTGGAATAGAGTTCCATGTAGTCAAGGCTCTATGTAGTACTGTGCGCCTCACATAGTCTGTTCTGGACTTGGGGACTGTGAAGAGACCTCTGGTGGCATGTCTTATGGGCTATGCATGGGTGTACTGGTCTAATCACCTGTTGTTTGCATTTCAATAGCTAAGTTGCTTATAAATTACACACCGTGGCAGATCTAGCCTTTTGGGAGGGCCACCACCTACATTTGTCAATTTTAGTCATTTAGCAGATGCTCTTATCCAGAGCGACATACAGGAGCAATTAGGGTTAAGTGACTTGCTCAAGGGCACATTGGCAGATTATTCATCGGGCCACCTGGAAGTCAGGGCCCCTGGGCATGTTGGTATACGGTCATTGCTACAAGTTTAGATAGCTGGCTAGACTAACTACCAATCTAACAATTGTTAGCTGGCAGGGCTAATTGAGTGACTGTCAGTGACAGTCATAACATCTACTATTCTTACTTTCAATAGTTAGTTGAGACCCCACCGAGTTCCTAAATGTTTACATGTTTTGGGTCGGGTCCCCTAGCGGCCGGGGGACCTAAGCGACCGCTTATGTCACTTATGCCTGAAACCGGCCCTGTTTACACAATTGCCAAAAAGTCTGGATAAATCAGGCTAAGGTACTGCAACATCAGTCAATTGCCATCTTAGTGCAGAACAACATTGCCTGGAAACTGGTATGATTTTGTGATGCCACTCAAAATCATATTTGCAATACGGCCAAAGGTAAGAATTTATTTATACTTGCGTACTATTGTTTGTACAGATGTACGTGGTACCTTCAAGCGTTTGGAAATTGCTCCCAAGGATGAACCAGACTTGTGGAGGTCTACACATTTTTTCGGAGGTCTTGGCTGATTTATTTTAATTTTCCCATGATGTCTAGCGAAGAGACACTGAGTTTGAAGGCAGGCTTTGAAATACATCCACAGGTACACCTCCAATTGATTCAAATGATGTCAATTACCTAACAGAAGCTTCTAAAGCCATGAAATAAATTTCCAATCTGTTTAAAGACACAATCAACTTGGTGTATGTAAACTTCTGACCCACTGGAATTGTGATGCAGTGAATTATAAGTGAAATAATCTGTCTGTAAACAGTTGTTGGAAAAATGACTTGTGTCATGCACAAATTAGATGTCCTAACCAACTTGCCAAAACTATAGTTTGTTAACAAGACATTTTTGGAGTGGTTTAAAAACCAGTTTTAATGACTCCAACCTTAGTGTATGTAAACTTCTGACTTCAACTGTAGATTTACAATGAGAGCATGCTGCATTTGTCACTTTGAATTATACTGTATGTAATCCTAATTCTGTCTGTCTTTTTCTGTTTCTCCCTCAACAAAAATGAAATAATTTGCTTGATAGCCCCCATGTAATTGAGTTAATTTAGTTAGCTTACCTTCATTCTTTGCTGAAAAAAAAACTGCAGAGAAAATATCTTTCTCGGATATTCAAATGGGAGGCACTGCTGATATGTAATCTTTCTTGGTCATTCGAGTGTAACTGACAATTTAGTGGATTTTCTTAAATGCCTTCTTAAAGAATTCCTACAGGTTGAATGTAAAATTTCTATACATCCTTCCAGCAAGAAAATTAGCGATCGGATCGCAGTGTCATCTGCTGACCATTTAGGGAGTTGAGTCCTCAACCGGTGTGCCAAATTTCGTTCTGTAATATGGAGTGTTGCCTGAGAAATGACTAAGGGAAAAACTCACTTTAACATGGATTGCTGGCTCAAAACCTAAGATAGACGGGACTATCGTCCCGTCCATAATATACTGTAGATGCTGATTTTTCTTTTTCGCTCATAACCAAAAAACTGTAATGAAAGTGTGAGGTTATCTGTGTGTATATGTGTGCACACGCACATGTGTGCGTATGTGTTTGTGTGCATGCTTGGTTGTGGCCTGTCAGGTCGTAGGTTACCTTGGTAATCAGGTTAACATGATCTACATAGATTGAGACGACAGAGTGTGCACCCATTTGTCATGCAAATGACACACACACACACACAAATAATACAACCTCCAAGTCCCCAGCTTTACCACATGCTTATTTTTAAATGGAAACATACCACGTTTAAAGCCACAAACACACACCCGACACATCCCCACACAGCAAGGCAGGCATTGAGCGGAGCAACAGGGGAGAAACGTAAACTGGGATGTTAAGAATAGCTAATGGTGCGTCAGGCATTTCAAAGGTTTCCGTGTTTCCTTACATCATGTTCCAAACCCTGACACCGTCCAATCAGATATGAAATCCCCACTTGATCCCAAAGAGGAAACATTAGGGGGAGTGAAACGCTATATAGTATTTCCCCGGGTACTTGGCTCTGTGCTGATAGGAAGCAGCGATGACTTTAATCTTTCATGCTGGATAGGGTTTGGTGTAACCGCCCAGATCCTCCAGACTCAAGCCTCTGCCTTGTGATTAGACCTCCGTGTTGGATAATCAAAGTGGGGGAGATGTCAGCAGTGACAGCTCGTCCATCTTCAACAAAGTCTGGAGCTCCGTCGCTAAATATCCAACTCAACACTACACTCACCACTTCTAATGTTGAACTAGTATTTACTCCCATATTCTGATTGGCTGTTATATAGTCCAGAGAGCTGGGGTGGGGACCTCCAGTAGAGCAGTGATCTATCTAGTAGAGCAGTGATCTAGTGATCTATCTCACAGGATTCATTAGAGAACACATCAGTCAAATCAGTTAGTGTGTGATGTACCTGTGTATCTGTCATTTTCTATACTACCAAAGAAGTAGCATTAACATGGGCCTAGTTGACACAGTAGCACCGACATGAGCCTGACATTCCCTTGTCACCTACAGAGAAACCTCACAATCGCCATAGACCAAGGGCATAACAGGCCAGCATATCTTCTCAATACGATCACCACGCCAGTCTATATACATGTACATGACGTCTGATTGGTTTCTTATCAGTCTCTGTCAGTGAATATGGCCCACAGACAGACAGAGCCACAAGGACCACCACACCAGGGTCCATTGTATGTGTGACTGAGGGTTGAGCAGGGTGGTCCAGGCCCTGAGACAATAGGCCGGTCCTGGGGCATTGTGCTGGGATCCTGGGGGCTTTGTGGGAGACTGGGAGTAGGACTGGTTGAATTAGCCCCTGCCATTGCTTGTCTCCTCTCTCCTCATGATGTCAGCTAAACTGTCAACACCAACTGGTTCTCTGGTCAGCTGAACACTGATGAATAGAACAGCATTGTCACCACACATAATATAACATTCTCATTATTATGTAATTGCTAAGGATTTCGGCATTGCCTGGACTCTCTCTCTCTTTCTCATTCTCTCTGTCTCCATCTCTGTCTCTCGCTCTCTGCAGGTCCACAGCCTTCACACAGAGAGAGACAGAGAGAGACAGAGAGAAAGGAGCGTCGGGGTGTGAAGATGTAGCCTGTGTCAACACAGGTTACCTCTGAAGACTGTTTTATCTGCCTCCAATTACGCCTAATTGGATTGGTAGTCACCCCTTAAATGAGGTTGCCTAATAAGAATTCCCGCATTCAGAAAACTGTGTGTACAAATAACGAATAAATATTTGAGGTGTTGGAGGTCCACTGTGTTTCGCACTCGAAGGAAACCTCTACAGATATCCCAATTAAGTTGAAATTCTGGCATCAGAGTAAACAGATGAAAACACACAAAGACACACGCAAACAACACACACACACACATATACACACACCAGGTGACAAGGCACAGCTGACGGTAAAGGAATGCACTGTTTGCTTTCCTGAGATTGAATATTTAACAGAGTGTGTGGTTAAAAAGTAACATAATTCTCCAACATTGACAGCAGTATTAATTTTTAACCAGCCAAGCAGGAATTTATTCAGCTGTGTTCTCTGGCATTTCTGGTTTAGCATACAGAATTAGGACACAACATGAAAGCATGCAGGGAATTTAAAAATGAATCACGACGTCCAAACGGACACGCTGGTGTCGTGTCTGGTGGCTTTTTCAATGATGGATGTAGTTCATTGTAGTTTTCTGGAGCTGTTGTTGTTTTTTTAAGTTCTTACATCCTATTACCCATAAGGACACTGACTGAGACAGAAGATATACTGATAAACATCTATATTCCCTGGAAACAGTCTTTTTGTTTTCAGATGAAAATTAGCCAAATAGGGAAGGCTTTTTTTTCTCCCAAACAGCATATGCAGATTTTTTTAAATCAAAATACATTCCTACAGAGAATGGAGAAATTTGAATAAAATACATTTGACAGAGAAGTGCATGGAAGGGTTATGGCTGTTTGAGGGGCCTTAGTTTTGAAGTTTGAGGGGCCTTAGTTTGAAGCCTGTAGAGACGTAATAAGCACGCATTTTTAAGCACGCGTTTTTCAATAATAATAAGCACGCGTTTTTCAATCAAATTGAGTCTTGATGCTTGAGACTTTGGCCTTTGCTATAGAAATGAAATGTCTCATCCTGATAATTGCATTGGGATATTGAGATTGCATTGCCACAGGGCAGAAGCATAACCCACCACCACTAAAACTCCTTGGTGGCTGAATGAAACTATAGTAAAGCTACAGTTGGTCTGGATTGTGTTTGATCCTCGTATTATGGAAGAGAATCAAGTGGCGGCATGAAGTGGAAGAATCCTTTTTCTACTCTTTCATCACTGGAGAGAACATGTGATCTGTTGGTGTAGCCAGCCATGCATACCAATGCATACAGACAGATAGAGAAGCCCCTTCAATGTATAGTACACTAAAGTCAATGTATGCACAAACGGTATAGAAAAGATTGAAGTGGAATACTGTACCCCTACTGCAAATCTAACTAGCATTATGAGTTGTGAATGCTACACTATTATGTGAAAATGTATTATTCAACCTATGATTCAAGGCAGTGATAAAGGTGATACAGTAAAATGGAAAGGATGACTGTTAAAGATATGTCATTTGGCCACCACAGAGGCCCCAATAAGGTCGCTCTCTTACCTCTGCAACCGTACAGGACAGATTCATGTGGGAAGCATCGAAGGGGAAATGGGAAGTCCCGCTTAGAAGCTTGAACATTGATTGACACTATTTTCCTTGTAGCTGTTTATGTAGTGTTTCAAACACCTTATATAATGTATGGTGTCAATGTGAAACGAAACAATATGCAAAGACCCATCTCAATATCACGTGTTATGGATAATGATTAAGATATGAATACATGAACGTGTGTGACATGGGATGTCAATGAAATTGTGCAGACAGCCACAATAATGAAGGCCTTTGAAAATGTTTTGATATTTGTCATTTGAAAAAGAATAACACCAACATCTGTTTTTTTTACAAGAAACTCACCAATCAGCAATGGAATGTGAAAGGTTTGGGTGAGCTTGGGATGGTTTGGCATTCTCCTCCACCTTCTCCTCAAAATCCAGAGGAGTGTCAATTGTCATTGATAAAAATAAATAAAAAGTCAAATGTAAGTCTACGGAAATTACTACAGACCAAAATGGAAGTTTAATAATGATTAAACTGAACTGTTATTGCCAAAATGAAGACGACTCAAAGTGAATTAATGATGATTTGAATTGTGTGCGGGATGCAACTCTAGACGGGTCATCAACTAAACTATATCCTCTTCCTAACACGTCTAAGGTATTAAACCACAACATCAAAGAGATAGATCTATGTGAACTGTGGAGATAGAAACATCCAACTGAAAGACAATACTCCTATACTCACATCCACAACTCATATTAAAGATTTTACTTTTTTTATTGTGAACATTTCTTTAATTGACTGTGTTTCTGAATGTAAATACCTTCCTAGAATAATTATGATTGTCCTTCACGTTAAAACTCAAACCTTAGTTAGAGTTCCTGTGTCCAGTGTCTGTGTTCTTTTGGCCATCTTAATGTTTTATTTTTATTGGCCAGTCTGAGATATGGCTTTTTCTTTGCAACTCTGCCTAGAAGGCCAGCATCCCGGAGTCGCCTCTTCACTGTTGACATTGAGACTGGTGTTTTGCGGGTAATAATTAATGAAGCTGCCAGTTGAGGACTTGTGAGGCATCTGTTTCTCAAACTAGACAATCAAATGTAATGGTTCTCTTTCTCAGTCCCACTCCTCTTTCTATTCTGGTTAGAGCCAGTTTGCTCTGTTCTGTGAAGGGAGTAGTACACAGAGTTGTACGAGATCTTCAGTTTCTTGGCAATTTCTCACATGCAATAGCCTTCATTTCTCAGAACAAGAGTAGACTGACTAGTTTCAGAAGAAAGTTCTTTGTTTCAACCATTTTGAGCCTGTAATCGAACCCACAAATGCTGATGCTCCAGATACTCAACTAGTCTTCAGAAGGCCAGTTTTATTGCTTCTTTAATCAGTACAACAGTTTTCAGCTGTGCTAACATAATTGCAAAAGGGTTTTCTAATGATCAATTAACCTTTTAAAATTATAAACTTAGATTAGCTAACACAACATGCCATTGCAACACAGGAGTGATGGTTGCTCATAATAGGCCTCTGTACGCCTATGTAGATATTCCATTAAAAATATCTGCCATTTCCAGCTACAATAGTCATTTACAACATTAACAATGTCTACGTTGTATTTCTGATCAATTTCATGTTATTTTAATGGACAAAAAATTTACTTTTCTTTTTTTTAAATGACATTTCTAAGTGACCGCAAACTTTTGAATGGTAGTATACATATTCAGCACCAGTCAAAAGTTTGGGCACACCTACTCATTCAAGGGTTTTTCTTTTATTTTTACTATTTTCTACATTGTACCTCATGAAGCTGGTTGAGAGAATGCCAAGAGTGTGCAAAACTGTCATCAAGGCAAAGGGTGGCTACTTTGAAGAGTCTAAGATATACAATATATTTTGATTTGTTTAACACTTTTTTGGTTACTACATGATTCCATATGTGTTATTTCATAGTTTGATGTCTTCACTATTATTCTAGAATGCAGAAAATAATCAAATAAAGAAAAACCCTTGAATGAGTAGGTGTGTCCAAACTTTTGAATGGTGATGTATGTCCATATATTTCATTTGAAGAGCTGTGAAAATGTGTAAGATGGGTATAGTTTCTCCTGAAAATACAACAGAGTGTATTGTCTTGTGAGAATGGACAAGTGTTGCTCCACTTCATTTTCTTGCCATTCTAAGTAGCAGCCCACCCTCCTTGTCCTATCACAGGTGCTAATGATTATTTGGCAGACACCAGCGCAAGCAAATGATTAACGTTAGTGTTAACGAATTGCCTCGTTTGTCTCTGCGAACCCATTCTCATTGTTTTGCTAATGGCGGCTTCAGTGTGAGCAGATTGCCAGAAACATTTACTATCTATAAAGATAATGTCCTAATTCCAGTGAGTAAACAACACACAGCACTTAGCCTATGGCACTATTATTCTACCAGACACCTGTCTGTAACATTGTTCATTCGTACAAAAGGGGTTAGTGTTTGCCAGGGGTTATTAGCAAATAGCTCACTCAAACAACCACATCCCAGTCAGTAAAAGCCAGGCCGCACCAAATAGGGTGGATTATAAAGATGACTTAAAAAGGCCTTTGACCATTGAAATTTTTTTCGCAGTTCCAGTCTACATAAGGTACCAATAGGCACCAATGCGATGGCAGCTGGGTCTACTTAGTTCATTCGCTACGCACCAACCATTAGAAAAAGGAGCCATTGAAAGAGACCTTTACACAGTTGTTGACATGGAACCAATCTATCCTCCTGCTACATTGCGGACGCTACTAGATCCTGTAGAATGGAAGATGTTAGGATCCAGGGTGTGACAGAGCTGTATAGGGCTGTGATATGGCTACCTAATGATCCATAGAGTCCAGATTACTGCCAGGTTATGGGAACCAGGACTGTAGTCAACCACTGGAACTGTGGTTAAACAGGACAAACAGGAAAGCCACAGTTAGGTGAGACATGAAACCTGCTCCCATTCGCTCTGAATGGATGTATGCCTGGACGTAAACCACAACAACCTGGAAACACTGTGACCTTTGACCTAATGTTTACATCCTTCCTAAAGGTCAACTAAACCCCCCACTAAAAAAACGTCCTCCGCCGGAATGAGCTAACCAAATAATTATTTCCCATTGTGTACATTGTTGTTTCCTGAGCAGGGGTTTGGTGGTTTCCCTCTCAGTGGTGACTCACTTCCTCCTATAAACACCAACAGACAGACAGGAGAGAAACTAACGGCCACGTCTACATGGTACAGTAGAGAGTGTAAATAGTTTATATCTGTGAAAAAAATACTGTAAAACTCATTATAATCTGGCAGTGTGATTTAATTTGACACTTTTCTTCAACAATGTGCTTTGGAGTACTTGCCAGGTCCTCAACTCCCAAATATATGTCTATTTGCCTTTAAGGAAAAACATATTCTGCTATCACTTCTTACCCAGAAGGCATCCAGTTCTCCGAGCAATGAATTCTATCCTGTCTCAATGTCAGATTATGCCAGTGAACACTTCATAAATATACGAAAAAGTATGAAAATGTATGCACTCACTACTGTAAGTCACTCTGGATAAGAGCGTCTGCTAAATGACTAAAATGTAACTGTAATACAGTAGGTTAGCCTTATTCCACAACATTAGGCTACGCCCTGCTAAGCTTAATAAATCCTGTATACAGTAGGGGTAAATTAAGTCAAGGCAATGAAGATGCTAATGTACTTAGCGTTAGCGGTAAACAAAATGAGATTACTAGGACAGCAAATTCAGAATTTGATTTACTTAGGCTTAACATAAACAGCTTGTCAAACTCCTTTAAAAATAGTCCAAATGTGTATTTGACTTAGTCAACAAGCCAAGGAATTATTTATTTCGCACTGTTGAGAAATGCTATTTGGCATTTGTCACTGTAATTGCCATCTGCAGTGAAAAGGGTATATTTAGCACGACTCCCCTCAATAATAATGCCCAGATGGGTATTGTTGACATGTTGTCGTTTACTTATTGCGTTGTGAGTCCATGTAAGATTTTCACTGTACCCTGCAATCACACCTGCAACCCTGTACATGTGACTATTATACACTATGAATCTGAGTGACAGGGGATAAACAGATAAACAGAATTAGAATATGGAATGTAACAATATAATTCAATATAAACAGATAAACAAGATTAGTATAAATAAGTATACCACACACATAAAATGCTTGGCAATTGAGCACCTAAATGTTAGTTATCTATGTGCATATATTTTGCCCACATTTGCATAATCCACCACATAATCCAACGAAGGAGCAGATAACAAGCTGAAGACAAGACTCGACTCCTTATGGGACTAGAAACTCTGTTAAATGAGATGGAACCAACGGACCAGGCTCAGTTCCTCAATCGTATTATTATGATGAGATAAATAGGATTTTCAAGTTGGGAGTTGGGATTTTCTGTCATCTTTTTTTTCCCGAGTTCTGATGACTACAGCTGTAAGTCATATTATGTCTACGTCCGTGATGGCACCCCATTCCCCTATAGGCCCTGGTCGAAAGTAGTGCACTAAATAGGTATTGGGTTCCATTTGAGACGGGGCCTTCTTCTCTCTCCTCCTCAGCGCACCGCAGGGGGAAAGTTTCCAGTGTCTCCCACATAAAGACCAGGCTAATTACATGTCAATAATTCAATGCTTAATTTTAATGACCATGCAGGAGAGTTCAGTTCCTTTATTCTCTGCTGAACGAAGGAAGGAACGGAGCCTGGCCGCCGATGTGATTAGCAGGGATGAAGGGATGAAAGATAAAGCTGCAGGGAGAGAAAAGGAGAGAATGGGAGGGGAAGATAACGTTAGGATCTGCTATTCTGTTTTTCCTCCCTCACCCTTCCGAGGTGGCAAAAGGTCCCCCAGACTACTGAGTCGACAGATTTGAGTGTGGCTGGGGCACACAGAGAGATCTCAAAAGGTGCATGGGGGGGGGGGGGGGGGGGGAGATCCTGAATCAAGCAGAAACAGGGAAGAGGGAAGAGGGGGGGGAGAGGGGCATGCTAGAGATATGGTCTTCTTGTCTTCATGAGCAGGTGAATGTAAGAATGAAAACATGTACATGAGCTATACCAGTCAGGTCCATTCATCATGCATACCCTCCCCTTTTGTATTTCACCCAATTTAGCCATTGCTTAAAAACCCAGAGATCTCAAAAGGTGCATGTGAACAAGATTGTATTGCTCCTCAAAATGCCAAAAAGCTTTCCTGGTAATATAATATTTTTTTTGGGGGGGGTAAAAGCCAGTCCTGATCCTGATCTAGGTATTATTTGACCACAATATCCTGAATCACAGCAGAAACAGCAAGTTTGGTTTAGAGAGGACGAAAGAAAACGGGTCAATTCTACTTTCTCTGATTGGTCCTGCATTACCCCGCATTACTAGAAGAATTAACAAGACACAAATACCGCGGCAGCCAGGAAATCTCCTTCGTTCTCCAGTCCGGCCAATCCCTAAGTGGTGGTCCCCCATGCACTGAATAAGAGCTCTCTCTCTCTCTATATCTGGCTGGTTCAGTTTGTTATATCTGGAGTGCTTCTCCTGTCCTATTCGGTGTGCTGTGTGAATGTAAGTGTGCTCTCTCTAATTCTCTCTTTCTCTCTCTCGGAGGACCTGAGCCCTAGGACCATGCCTCAGGACTACCTGACATGATGACTCCTTGCTGTCCCCAGTCCACCTGGCCGTGCTGCTGCTCCAGTTTCAACTGTTCTGCCTCATTATTATTCGACCATGCTGGTCATTTATGAACATTTGAACATCTTGGCCATGTTCTGTTATAATCTCCACCCGGCACAGCCAGAGGAGGACTGGCCACCCCACATAGCCTGGTTCCTCTCTAGGTTTCTTCCTAGGTTTTGGCCTTTCTAGGGAGTTTTTCCTAGCCACCGTGCTTCAACACCTGCATTGCTTGCTGTTTGGGGTTTTAGACTGGGTTTCTGTACAGCACTTTGAGATATCAGCTGATGTACGAAGGGCTATATAAATACATTTTATTTGATTTTGATTTGGTTCTTGTTCTCTCTCTCTCTCTCTCTCTCTCTCTCTCTCTCTCTCTCTTTTCCTGACAATGGCAAAACTTCCTTAGGGCTGTAATCAGGTGTGAAAGTAAGCCGGTACCGTCAGGTACGGAGTACCGGCAAACTAAATAGTGGGGTACACTTTGCCGGTAAAGCATGAGCCTATCATAATAATTAAAACAAAGATGCCACGAAAACTGTAGGCTATTACACTATTACTTATCATTATTGCATGTTACCCACATGAAAAATGTGCGAATGAACATGAAAACGAGTGGAATACGCTCCAAAACGCAGAGATGGCTGAGACGTGGGCAGACAGTGGACTCATGAATTCAGGTTCCAAGTGTAGGCCTACTGAATGAAGAAAAACTGAATGTGATTGATTACACATGTTGGTGTTTTGTTAGAGATGTCTCTTTCCATTCCTCAAATGGCGGGTGCACAGTGACCTGTGTGGATGAGGTAATTGTTTAGAGTGGACGAACGTGGCAGATAGCCAGGCTTACAGGAGCCGTTTGAAGTGATTGTTTGACAATCTGTTGAAAACATCAGATTATCTTTTAAAAGATAAACAACATATATTTACTATTAGGCCCACAGAGATCCTATTAAATTAATAGGGATTCTATGTTATTCTATGATTAGCCCCCTCCCCCCTCCAAAAAAATCTGTACTGGGAAGAAAGTAAATCTACTCTCACCCCTGGCTATAATGGTGGCTGAGCCCCAGCCTTTGTCCCCTGATTAGCCAGCCTATTCAGAGCTCAGCTTGCTAATTGCATAGCCTGTATAGCTAGCCTGCATTACCCCGCATTACTGTAAGAATTAACAAGACACAAATACTGCGGCACCCAGGAAATCTCCTTCCTTCCTCCAGTCCGGCCAATCCCTAAGTGGTGGTCCCCCATGCACTGAATAAGAGCTCTCTCTCTATATCTAGCATGTTCTCTCTCTCTCTCTCTCTCTCTCTCTCTCTCTCTCTCTCTCTCTCTCTCTCTCTCTCTCTCTCTCTCTCTCTCTCTCTCTCTCTCTCTCTCTCTCTCTCTCTCTCTCTCTCTCTCTCTCTCTCTCTCTCTCTCTCTCTCTCTCTCTCTCTCTCTCTCTCTCTCTCTCTCTCTTTTGAGCTATGTAGGTAAACATAAGGTAAAGAACACTTAAGTCATTTGGCAGATCGTATCCGGAGTGACTTACAGTATCTCAGTCATAGTCATATCTCAGTCATAGTCAAGTACATTTTTCCTCAATAAACTAGCTAAAATGTATTTATTTGAAGCTGCCTCATAATTAGGTCCTACAATGAGTGAGAGAGAGAGAGAGAGAGAGAGAGAGAGAGAGAGAGAGAGAGAGAGAGAGAGAGAGAGGGAGAGAGAGAGATAGAGAGAGAGAGCGAGAGAGAGAGAAAGAGAGACACAGAGAGAGGGAGACCCCCGAAAGTGCTTGTCACAAACTCAAACAAGCACAATTATATTTTGACTTATACAGTTGTTGGAAGACATTTCTGTGTGCTGGGAGTGAGTTAGAGTTCTTCAGCGCTAACAGCTGATGCTAGTGACAGTAATGTTTAAAGTTCTGCTCAACCGGAGCCTGTATGGTTCCACATGGGAACCGAGTGTTATTGCTCAGAGCAGATAGGAGACTGTGAGGGAACACTAGAGCTGTAGGCACAAATGAAGGATAATCAGCGAACACACGCTTACGTTTTATATACCTCTCCTCCTGACACATAGCCTAGGCCTACTCACTGCAGTGACTATTAAATAGTCATGATTTCTCTCATTTCCTTCGCAGTGTGTAACTTGGAAAGGTTAGGGGGAATAAAATCTACTTTTGCATTATCATACAAAATGCCTTTGGCTTGACACACTGACAGTGGGGAATGGCTGGAACTAGCCATTCGAGGACTGCTGGTTACACAGATTTATACAGTATTTCACTACAATTGGCCAATGGGTTGACTTCTCAAGTTGTCTATTATTTTTTGAATTTGCTCAAGCCAAGCTGCCATATGGAGGATTAGCACCCTTGTATGGCATATGTTCAACCCTGGTAGAAATGTGTGGAATGTCTATTGGGCTTTAATGTGTGTTTACTCACCTGTCAATCTGTTTTCCCTTCTCTAACACACACACACACACACAAATACACAGATATAGAGAGACACAGACACACTCGCACACACACAGAGACACAAACACTCGCACACACACACATTCCGCTGCTAAGTCTTAAGCGTTGCCTATGCAAACGCTAGTACATTAGCCGCTCCACTCAGTCTTATTCTTATCTCCATGGGAGCCCTAGCTGTCTCCGGGATCCTTCACCTGAATGGCCTTTGTTTCCCACTGACCCTCTCTAGAGCAGGTCGCTGCCCCAAGCCATTCCACCCCGGATTTACACTCGTCAGGTTTCATCCTCTCAGAGAGAGAGAGAGAGAGAGAGAGAGAGAGAGAGAGAGAGAGAGAGAGAGAGAGAGAGAGAGAGAGAGAAGGAGAAGAGAGGAAAGAGAAGGAGAAGAGAAGAGAGGAAAGAGAATGAGAGAGAAAAGGCGATAGAGGGAAAGAGAGAGAAAGAGAGAGAGAGAGAGAGAGAGAGAGAGAGAGAGAGAGAGAGAGAGAGAGTGGGGGGGTGGAGGGAGAAGGAGAAGAAGAAAGAGAGGGTTCAGAAGCTTAGGTAAATCCACCATGTTCTCTGTCAATCAAATATCAGTCACTATGGCAGTATGCCTGTCCCTCAGCAGAACTTGTGGTCTGACGACATAACGTCTATGTCCCAAATGTCACACTGTTCCCTATATAGTGTACTACATAAGGAATTGAGTGCCATTTGGGCCGCAGATTATGTCTCTCTCAGCCTCTTTCTTTGTATGTTTTTTATAAATGCAAATGCATTCAGGGCCTAAACTATACACTCTGTGATTTTTTCTTTACTTTTCGACAGATTGAAATATCAGAATAACAAACTGAATTTTAAAAAACGAGATTTTGATGAGGCTACAAAATTCCACACAAACCAACTGGGTTTGGACTTTTTAGGGTTTGTTCACCCTACAGAGATCCTATAAATCAGTTCTATATGTAATTCTTTGTTTTCCCTGTTGATCTCTCTATGCTCAATGTGTTGATGCTGGCACTGTTGATTTGAGATCTATATATAAGAACCTTATAACCATAAATCATACACTGGGACAGCAGACCCAAGTATTCCTTTATTTACACTGGCAGAAGATCTCAGAGCTACAGCACATTCTGAGAATGAGTTATAGAAATAACAGCTTCTTCTTCATTCATTAAGAAAGCAGTAATAATTAATTAGAATGACAGGTCATAATAAACTATAGCAGACTTGAGATTGGGGGTGGTGGTAGAAGGCAAATCTAAGGCCCTTTGTATAGATTCTTGTGTTCATGCGATCGTAACCACCATAGATATAATAGAATTCTATTAAATTGAGTGATAACGACACTGTAAGAGCTGGGTTACAGTGGTGTAGTGGACGGTATACGCAGGTAGGTATATGTGGTATTTTTCAGTGGCCATTGCGTATACTCACTTCTTAATCCCCACGGTGCATATCAAAGTGTTGTAGTGGAGGTATAGACCGTATCAATAAATAAGGTTGATGGAACAGGTTCGAATATTTAGCCAAAAAATGTTGCTAAACTATTATTTCTTCACATTTTAGGCGCAGCAACGTGCACACGGCAGTAGACCTGTGCACGAATAAAATGCAATTCAAGGGGAAAACACTGTTCTAAAATGCCCTGCACACATGCAAGCATTTTCATGGGCAGAGATGGAAATGTGAATTATACATTTTGAAAGAGGGGAGATCTTAAGATGCAGAAACTATCATGGGTTGCTAATATGACTAGGATAATGCCTTTGGCTGCTAGAACATTTTAAAAAAGTTGAAAGAAAACCAATAGAACGGGAGAACACATTTGAGGAAGTCTTTATAAAATAATTGCCTCTATGTTTTTATGGGGAGATTTTTACTATAGGCCTCATAATATGAAGTAAAACTTCCGGGTATAAAACAATATAGGAACAGGAACAATATACTGTAGCGGTGCTAACCGTCTTCTGGTAGATGGAAAGGCTTTCCCCAAAAACCATGTCAATTAAATGTCAACTACTAGTGAAAAAAGTACGTCCAACCGGCTTCACAACTGCAGTCCACGTGTAACTATGCCAGCCCAGGACCTCCATATCTGGCTTCTTCCCCTGCAGGATCATCTGAGACCAGCCACCCAGACAGCTGATGAAACTCTGGGTTTGCAACAACCAAAGAATTTATGCACAAACTGTCAGAAACCGTCTCTGCATGCTTGTCATCCTCACCAGGTTCTTGACCTAACTGCAGTTCTTCGTCGTTACCGACTTCAATGGGGAAATGTTCACCTTTGATGGACACTGGCACGCTGGAGAAGTGTGCTCTTCATGGATGAATCCCGGTTTCAACTGTGCCGGGCAGATGGCAGACAGCGTGTATGGCATTGTGTCGGCCAAAGGTTTGCTGATGTCAACGTTATGAACAGAATGCCCCATGGTGGCAGTGGGGTTATGGTGTGGGCAGGGATAAACTACGGACAACGAACACAGTTGAATTTTATCGATGGCAATTTAAATGCACAGAGATACCGTGACGAGATCCTGAGGCCCATTGTCATGCCATTCATCCGCCGCCATCACCTCATGTTTCAGCATGATAATGCATGGCCCTATGTTGCAAGGATCTCTACACAATTCCTGGAAGCTTAAACTGTCCCAATGTCACCCATTGAGCATGTGTGGGATGCTCTGGATTGACGTGTACGACAGAATGTTCCAGTTCCCGCCAATATCCAGCAACTTCGCACAGCCATTGAAGAGGAGTGGGACAAGATTCCACAGGCCACGATCAACAGCCTGATCAACTCTATGCGAAGGAGATGTGTCGCGCTGCATGAGGCAAATGGTGGTCAAGCCCCCACCTTTTTTTAAAGGTATCTGTGACCAACAGATGCATATCTGTATTCCCAGTCATGTCAAATCCATAGATTAGGACTAATACATTTATTTCAATTGACTGATTTCCTTATATGAACTGTAACTCAGTAAAATCTAGGAAATTGTTGCATGTTGAATTTATATTTTTGTTCAGTGTAGCTACAAACTATCCTTTGAACAGTGCTATGCGCCTGTGCATTTGAATTAAAGGTTAACTACACACACACAAAAAACATTTTCCCCAGACCTCAAAAGTGGTCTCCAGATGTAGTTTAAGTATTGTTATGGACATAGAACATCCAATTGTGTTGTTTTTCTCTTTAAAAAAGTGTGACTTTGAGTGCAAAAAAAAACAGGTTTTCTGTATCAGAAACCTGTGAATTTCTCACTCAGTTGACAGCCTAATTTATCTGTTTCAATAGTAGGCCTACTATAAGACAGCTTGACAGTACAGCTTAGGTTGGCCTGACTGTGAAAGACCAATATGGGATTCATCATTTAAGGTCATTGAGCGTATGTCACTTTTTCTCAGAGAAGTTTTCACACAGGGATCCTTTGAGAATTTTGGGGCAAAATGTGTGTACTACTACACTACTGCTGGGTTGCAATATTGATCTTGACTTTGCACTTCAACTATCTCAGTCTGTGGTGCAATGGTCCACTTACCTAATCCATTCTGTCTGGAGATAGCTATCTTAATGTTGTCCCTGACTGATAAAGGCCTCTGTGATTCCCTCTATATCTATACAGCCAGATAACATCTACAACTCAGAATGAAATCTTTATTACGTTTCAATCTTACCTTACCTCGCTGATTCAATCAGTCATAGCAAAACAGTCCTTCACCTCAAAGGAGCTCAGCTTTATCATCCCCCTACCTAATTTAAGTAACACCCCTGTGCCATGCACCCCAATACAGAAACGCCTAGCCGTGTCGTTATACGTGAATTCAATTAGTCCAATTATCATTGGGCTGAAATCCTGCTTTAATCTGTATTGTATCATTATAGAAGCTGATCAAGGACTGAGGAAGGCAGGACACACACTCCTTAAACATCTATCAACATGAACACACACCTTCTAGTCTGGGAAATACACCAGAAAACACAAACAGACACACCCTTACACAAACACACTTCTGCTGTCACTGTCTGTGTTCCCTGTTCTCGTGTGAATGAAAAGTCCAGCACCCCTAATTACGTCTGTGACAAACCAGAGTGACACTGGGGAGAAATTGGATCGCACCACCAACACGGCTTCTGATACCGAACAGTCATGTGGGCTTTATCAGGGCAGTAGTGGCCAGCATCCCAAATGACACCTTATTCCCTTTATAGGGTGCTACTTTTGTCCAGGGCCCATAGAGCACTATAAAGGTGTTAGGGTGCCATTTGGGGCAAAGACGTGTCTAATGATCTGATGCTATATTTATCCAAATGATTCACTCTGTACAGTTTACATTTGCACAGGCTGGTTGGTCTAATCATCATCTCTTTGGTAAAAATGTTACTTATCTGTAGAGAACAAACTGATATTCCCTATGTGACCTTTTAGCTGAGTTAGTGGTATCCCATTTTTATCTATCCCTGTGTCCCCGGCTGCAAAAGTAACACTCCGTGTTCCGGAAACTTACAACAGGAGAGATAGGCAGCGACAGAAGAACATTTTATGGAGCACAGCACGTTATGTTTGTAATTGGAATGTGTTACTAAGTTTGCACTGTGCAATAAAGATAACCCCTTCTTGATTCCATTAAAATCCCAGGGGCTCTGAATGTGTAACTGTATTCAGTGCCTTTATAACATTGAATGTAGGAAAGTGAAAGGGTTGTAATGTTTTCATGGTGAATGCGGTGGGAGGACCAGAAAGAGGTCAAGGTTTATCTACAGGGCTCATCTGTGAAAGAGACCTTGGTCTTAGCATGGCTCCCTGTTAAAATAAAGGTTAAATAAAGAAATCTTGGTTTACTAGTGCTGCTCAAAGGTTAACATCAGCTACAGGGAGCCATAAACACACACACACTCACACACACACAACCACACACACAGCAATAGAAAGCAATACACACACAGCCGTGAGCAGAATTTCAACAACCTCAGAGTGCATCACCATCAACACCAGGCAGTCAACCATTAGTTGTGAGTCCTCCACAGTATTTCATCTATAATAATATGGTAAACATATCCAAGCCACATAGGTAATTGTGGTATTCATTATCATGTCCATCATTCATTATTCAGTATGGCATCAACATGCCTGCCACTCTGGGTAGAAGGGGGCAGATGAACCAGTTTGAAGTGTGGGGGTGTTACCAGTCCATGGAGAGATGAATGGTGTGTGTGTGTGTGTGTGTGTGTGTGTGTGTGTGTGTGTGTGTGTGTGTGTGTGTGTGTGTGTGTGTGTGTGTGTGTGTGTGTGTGT
This sequence comes from Oncorhynchus clarkii lewisi, assembly GCF_045791955.1. Lineage (NCBI taxonomy): Eukaryota > Metazoa > Chordata > Actinopteri > Salmoniformes > Salmonidae > Oncorhynchus > Oncorhynchus clarkii. The sequence continues at coordinate 25,374,578 of NC_092157.1, forward strand.
GTGTGTGTGTGTGTGTGTGTGTGTGTGTGTGTGTGTGTGTGTAACACATGACCACATGTAGTCTCAGGTCATCCATGCCCCTGTGTTTGGGCCGATGGGGGAAACAGATCCTTCACTCCTAAAGTTCCCCCCTCTCTCCAGTTCTCCCCTCTCTCTCTCTCACTTCCTCTATCCTTCTCATTCTCCTTCTCCCCCAGCTCTCTCTCTCTCTCTCTCTCTCTCTCTCTCTCTCTCTCTCTCTCTCTCTCTCTCTCTCTCTCTCTCTCTCTCTCTCTCTCTCTCTCTCTCTCTCTCTCTCTCTCTCTCTCTCTCACAGGGAACATGGTCCACCTTCTCCAATACCACCCACCCAAACAAGATTCTCCTCTCTGCTCTGCTCACCCCAACTCACTACAGATGTTCACCAGGAGAACTTCAAACACAGATCTCTCCTCGTCTGCAATTCCCCAATTCAGTCAGTCATCACATGAACTGGATATGAAGGCAAAATTAATAAATAAGCCCATGTTTACCCACACTGTTTTTCTATATAAATAAACATCTCTTAATCCTAGTGCTAATGAGCATTACAGGTGCCCAGGGAGGTTCGCTTGAGGTGTCTGCCTGCCTGTGATATGTTTGTGTGATGTGTGCGTGCGTGCGTGTGTGTGTGTGTGTGTGTGTGTGTGTGTGTGTGTGTGTGTGTGTGTGTGTGTGTGTGTGTGTGTGTGTGTGTGTGTGTGTGTGTAACACATGATCACATGTAGTTTCAGGTCATCCATGTCCCTATGTTTGGGCCGATGGGAGAAACAGATCCTTCACTCCTAATGTTCCCCCTTCTCTCTCTCTCACTTCCTCTACCCTTCTCATTCTCCTTCTCCCCCCAGCTCTCTCTCTCTCTCTCTCAGGGAACATGGTCCCCCTTCTCCAATACCACCCACCCAACCAAGAGTCTCCTCTCTGCTCTGCTCACCCCAACTCACTACAGATGTTCACCAGGAGAACTTCAAACACAGATCTCTCCTCGTCTGCAATTCCCCAATTCAGTCAGTCATCATATGAACTGGATATGAAGGCAAAATTAATAAATAAGCCCATGTTTACCCACACTGTTTTTCTATATAAATAAACATCTCTTAATCCTAGTGCTAATGAGCATTACAGGTGCCCAGGGAGGTTCGCTTGAGGTGTCTGCCTGCCTGTGATATGTTTGTGTGATATGTTTGTGTGATATGTTTGTGTGATATGTTTTTGTGATATGTTCGCGTGATATGTGTGGTGTGTGTGTGTGTGTGTGTGTGTGTGTGTGTGTGTGTGTGTGTGTGTGTGTGTGTGTGTGTGTGTGTGTGTGTGTGTGTGTGTGTGTGTGTGTGTGTGTGTGTGTGTGTGTGTGAAATGTCTGCAAGGTTGTTGTGTTGTACATCTGCTCTTGCTCTCTCTTTTGCTCACCGAATTTTGGTTCCCGTCATTCCGCTTTGACGTTCTCTCCTCTATATAGTAGTTTTCCGTCTGGTGGTCATCCTTGCCCTCGCCATCTGTTCTGCAGTCCACACATAAAGATGGGGGGAGAGAGAGAGAGAGAGAGAGAGAGAGAGAGAGAGAGAGAGAGAGAGAGAGACAGAGATAGAGAGAGAGAGAGAGAGAGAGAGAGAGAGAGAGAGAGAGAGAGAGAGACGGAGGAAGTGGACCGGCAGACCACTGCTGTGAAAGGTATTGCTCAGTCCATTAACAAACATTTGGGACAGGAAACAGTGAGAGAGAGGACCTGATATCTTTACAGTTCTTAAAATGATAGGGGGAGAGAGAGAGAGAGAGAGAGAGAGAGAGGGAGAGAGATACAAACAAACAATAATCAAATTATTCAGCAGCGACCTTTGACACTATGAGACACCCAGGTAAAGGTGTTGTCTACTGAACAACCTGCACCAACACCTGTCCCACCCAGCTGTCACGGTCAGGAGGACATCATGAACTCTGTCTGTAAAGAGGAAGGACAGAGGAAAAGCAATTTCAAGAGAGAGAGAGAGAGAGAGAGAGAGGAATGAATCAAATATTCTAAAATTGGATGCATACGAAAAAGGAAAGTTATTTAACTGTCCAGTCCACCCCAGCTCGCTAGCCCTACAAAGAGGAGACACTACATCACACACCCAGGCACGTAACCCGGACATCCAGACAGGGTCAGGGGTCAGCTCTGGTAGAACATATATCACCCTCCAGAATGTCTAATGTCTATCTATGGTATAATGATGACACTGAGGCCAGGAAAAGTAATTATGGGATTGCGTTCTCTCGGTTAGTATTCCTTCCATCTGTTCTCTCTTTACCTGTAAGGCAACTTCGCTCTCCATGTGTCAGGCAAACTAGGCCTCCTCTCCAATTATGGACCAGGTTAAAAAAGCTTTTCACTGTGTGTGTTTCCTGGAGGGAGGAAGGGAACTTCCTTTGGGCTCACTAAGAAAGAACAATATGCATTCTCTTTTACAAGAGGAGCGGTAAATCTGACCTGGGTGTCAAATATCAGCCCATACCAGCCAGACACATACCGAAGAATACGTAGGGAAACGGAATAGTCATGTAGCACAACTCTTCATTTAACGTACAGCGCACAGTGGTTCCAAGATTACAACAAAAAACAGCTTCTGTTAAACATAATTGGTTTACTTGCCTGAACATTTTTTGACAGTACATAGTTGTAAATAATGAACCCTGTTGATTTGTGCACCAGAGTTCCCTTGACAGCATTTAATAGCCCATAGCGTGAATGAACACAAATACACACACACACACACACACACACACACACACACACACACACACACACACACACATACACACACACAGGTAGCTAAGGGAGGATTTCCTGCCCTGCCTCTTCCCAGCAGTAGACTGATTGGAGGGGACGAGGAGTTGACCATGTTTGTTAAGGTAATGGACCGAAGGTGAGGTCATTCACAGGGTACACACTCCGACACCTCGGAGTTCCACAGTGGAGGAGGCTCTCACACAACTTTACACACCCACTCCCTAAGTCTACACCCCACTCCCTGCCTCAACCTCCCCCAGCCTCAGCCACAGGCTCAACCTTACCACCACCCCCAGCCACCAAGCCCTCAGCCCCCACCCCCAACCCCTGCACCCACCCCCATCCCCGCCCCCAGTTCTAGCCACAAGCCTCAACCTCAACCCCAGCCTCACCCCAAGCCCCACCTGAAACTGATTAGCAGGCCAACCCCTGAGCACACAGACCCATATGGGGAGTCTCCAAGTGGGGCTACGACCGGGCACACTGAGGCCTCCAGCCACCTCCTCCATCTCTATAGAAAGGAGAGGCTGAGCAAACACAGCTAATTAAGACTTAACAAGCACTGCTGGTTTAGCACGAGTCTGCTAAATGCCGTATAGGTTCTTGGAATTGTGTTTGGTAGATTGGGCTAGCATCTCTCTGTCTGAGTGCTTAGCCCTTTACAAGATAAAGTTGTATTACCGTATCTTTCCCACCATCTCTGGGTTAAGTCAATGCACACACACACACAACACATACAACACGCACACGCACACAAATTGTCTTATTTTCAATGTGAAGAAAAAACTGCTTGGGTCAACACATTCATTAGTTTAATGAGTTCAATTGTATTTGGGTTGACTAGGTCTTATAGGGGCAATTTTCACATGCTCCCTGACACTGAGTAACTCTGTGTCTCAGTCTGGGTTGTAAATCAGGACTGAACCCTTTACCACACAGTGTTGTTGGAACAGATTGAGTACAGTGGCAACAACACACTGTCTCACCTCACGCCTATTCGACCATGCCTTCCCTCCTCCTCCCTCCTTATTGTTATAGTGTGTGTGTGTGTGTGTGTGTGTGTGTGTGTGTGTGTGTGTGTGTGTGTGTGTGTGTGTGTGTGTGTGTGTGTGTGTTTTCACACATCTCAACCATTGGTGATTATTGGCGCTTCTGGAAGAGTAATGGGTATCTCTCCTCCAACACACACACACACACACACACACACACACACGCACACGTCTGGTTGGTATTGTTCTGCCTCTGAGCCTAATCAAAGGTAAACACCCATTTACACTGTTCTTATCTCATATAGTAAACCAGATCTAATCCCAGTCACACTATGTCTTTAAAGAACATAGGTACCATCTCTCTACACACACAGGCAGACTGATGAATTAAAGTGTGTTTATTTTATTAGATTAGTGTGTCTGCTGCATGTGAAAACTCCCTCACATGACAAAGACCTGGCTCCAACCCAAACACAATACTACTCAACCTTAACGCCACTACTTTTCTGCTTCAATCGTTCCTTCGAGTTCTTGGGACTATAAGGTTCCATCTGCAAAAATATGATTCTGAGATAATTGGCTTGAAAGTTCTGAACCCTCGTTGGTTTGAATGATGTCAGTTCTTTTTATCTTATATTCTTTTGAGAACATTGAACAGAACAAGGCTATATCAATAACTTATTTTTGACAAAAATACCTTATAGTCCCAAGCTCTGGCATAATTCTTGGACATGATAACGGGAGAATAAAATACACTGATTCTTACATCATCCTTGTTAAACATCACGTAACGCGACAAGATACCACATTTGACTTATGTGTAAACAAACGTTGTGTTTAATATTACTCTAGTTGTAGGTCAACTTGGCTTTAATATTGTTTATAGCTTATCAAACACTTAAAGCCAAATGCAGGCCACATAAAAAAAAATATATCTTCAGAGGTTGCATATCTAGGTAACAGAATGCTTTCTGTGTCCCCTCAGACAGGGGCTCTGCTCTTCTACACTGGGTCTGCCACGCTGGGTCTTTGAGCACAAATGCGGGAAGTGCAGTATAAAGGAATAAGGGAAGCATTGAAGTCCCTTTGGAACCCAACCACACCACCCGAGAGTCTCAGTAGTGAATTGAAAATAAGAAAGTTCTGAACAGATGCAGTAATCAAATTTCTACCCTTTCAAACTTGGAATGCTGGAGCTGTGAGTAACCCAACTCTGGATTTAGTCTGCGGATGTGGGTTGTATCAAATGGCACCCTATTCCCTATACAGTGCACTACGTTTGGCCAGGTCCTGTAGGGCATTGGTCAAAAGTAGCGCACTATAAAGGGAGTCGGGTGCCATTTGGGATGAAATCCTGGGCCAGAGTGGTGAGGGTCCAGTTGGTGGATGGAGGGAACACACATAGCCCCCATTTCCATGTTAATTAATATGTGTTCAGCAGTAATACCCTATCACAGTGTAAGTGATTCTGATAGTCATCTGCTCGCTCTCTGCTAGTGTGTTTCATAATGGTCTGTTCAGAAACCAAACACCTGTTGTCAGCCTTTAACCATTAACAGGCTTTGTTTTTAGTTCTGCAAGCATTCAATACTAATAGATACTAAAGGACGGTGCCAGGAGTAGGCTATATGGCTATGGCAGGCGAGTCATTGGCTATTTATAAACATATTACACCTTTAATATGTTTTGTAAAAATACATTGATTTATCCATTGTTTGTCACATTAACATATAATGTTTAATTAATGTATTGCCTAAACAAAGCTAGACACTAATCAGGGTAGCTTATGTCGAAAAACTGAGTTGTCATGAAACAAAGTCGTAATTGTTTATTGCAGTAGGCTGTAAGTTAATTTAAGCAAACTACACCATCACTTTACAAAGAGTAAACTGGACTGGACTAGTTGGAAGCAGGGGGTACGTTGTGCTCTGCCAGTGTTTTACAAACTGTGGTGCTTGTTCTTGGCGTTCACGCAATTACCCCCCCTGCGTGAGCCCTATACAACCGCTAAACAAAACATCAGCACCTCAATTAATCAATAAATACCCCTTTCTCACAGACAAACAACCCCCTGGGCAGCCCTATCATGCGCAAATGAACCTGCTGAAGAAGAGCTCCCATTCCATTATGGGTCGTAGTGGTATTTTAATTCTGTTGAACATCGTATTTTTATCAGCGTCAATAGTGATTTTTTTTTTACTGAAAATTGACAAAGGTATAAAATGAAAATACTTTGTGCATTTTCACTTTTAGTGTGGCTACTGGCTACTTTTCATTCTAGCGTCATACAAATTACAGTAGCCTATATAAATGTGATCAATATTGTGTTATTACTGTGTTACTATTATGGTATTGATATTCTACACCTGGTAAACCTATTCACCTCCCTTTACGCCTTGTGTTACACGAACACTCCGTCGCATTTCTAATGGAATTGGTCAAACATTACCGTAGGCAACTGAAAAACAAACTAAGGCTATCAAACAAAACGCTCAGAGAAAACTTGATTGACTTATCCCAAAGTCCCGCCCCTGCGGTCTGATTTGTCAACGGAGCATGGGGGGAGGACTTCACGTCTCCAATATAAATACTGAACGTGGCGTCCGTGGCACAACGAATTGTATGGGCAATAGAACATAGAGCACACACAACGAATGTAGCCACTGCTTTTCGAGAAACAGTAGCCACGATTTTTAAACTTCTATAATCGTTTTAAACGGAGCATGCAAACCAATTCAGGGGAAAGAGGCCTGGTCGAGGATAAGCTACAGGATAACCATAGCACCCTTTTTTTTTTTACAAGGGAATAAAGCCGGGTGTTCTGCATCTCTCGCTTCTCCTCAGTCCTCAGCCATCTTGACTGCTCCTGCTCGCCTGAAGGCTATATTTTCTCCTCCCGCTCCTCCTCTGAAAGTATACACGGTTTGCAAATTGCTTGCAACTCCGTGCCAAAAGAGTAAGCGAGATGGGTTCACTGTACACGATCTAATTAGACTGGGCAGGCTCTGGCAAGAGACAGGAGCAGGCAGAGGAGGACTACTGTACTGCTGTTTTATCAACAGAGGAGAGGGATCCGATAAAGGATGGAGTGCTACCTGTCGGGGATATACCTGCTTCTCGCACTTGCTATTTTACCGAGATCCAGCGGCACCACGGCGAAGGAGATCACCTGCCAAGAGATTGCCGTGCCTCTGTGCAAGGGGATCGGCTACAACTATACCTACATGCCCAACCAGTTCAATCACGACACCCAGGACGAGGCGGGTTTGGAGGTACACCAGTTCTGGCCTCTGGTTGAAATCCAGTGCTCGCCGGACCTCAAGTTCTTTCTCTGCAGCATGTACACTCCTATTTGCCTAGAGGACTATAAGAAACCCCTGCCACCGTGTCGGAGCGTCTGCGAGAGAGCGAAGGCAGGCTGCGCGCCTCTTATGAGGCAGTATGGTTTTCCCTGGCCAGACAGAATGAAATGTGACTCGCTACCGGTTCAAGGCAATCCGGAGATGTTATGTATGGACTACAATAGGACTCACTCGACCACAGTATCACCGGTCCTTTCTAAGCCTACCAACTATCCGGGTAAGGCGTTTAACCCTAATAAAAACAACAAAGGACACAATCGACCCGGTGTTCCCGGTAAATACAAACCGCCGGCTCCCTGCGAGCCGCAGTGCAAGTGTCTTTCGCCCATGGTCCCGGTAAACACTGACCGGCATCACCTCTACAACCGGGTGAAGACCGGGCAGCTTTTAAACTGCGCCATGCCCTGCCATAACCCCTATTTTACGCAAGACGAGAGAACGTTTACCGCGTTCTGGATAGGTCTGTGGTCCGTGTTATGTTTTGTGTCCACGTTCGCAACGGTTGCCACTTTTCTCATAGACATGGAGCGGTTCAAGTACCCAGAGAGACCCATTATTTTCCTCTCTGCCTGTTACATGTTTGTTTCCATCGGGTATATCGTCAGACTAATCGCTGGACACGAAAAGGTGGCCTGCAACCGGGAGTATGACGTGGAACACATTCACTATGAGACCACTGGCCCTGCACTCTGTACTGTTGTGTTTCTTTTGATTTATTTCTTCGGCATGGCGAGTTCTATCTGGTGGGTCATTCTCTCTTTGACATGGTTCCTGGCTGCTGGGATGAAATGGGGAAACGAAGCCATAGCCAGTTACTCCCAATATTTTCACCTGGCTGCTTGGCTTATCCCTAGTATGAAATCTATTGCTGTGTTGGCCCTCAGCTCTGTGGACGGGGACTCAGTGGCTGGAATCTGCTACGTTGGCAATCAAAATTTGGACAATCTGAGAGGATTCGTGTTGGCCCCCCTGGTCATATATTTATTTATCGGCACTATGTTCCTCCTGGCCGGGTTTGTGTCCCTGTTCAGGATACGCAGCGTGATCAAACAGGGTGGCACCAAAACAGACAAGCTGGAGAAGTTGATGATAAGGATAGGGATATTCACAGTGTTGTACACCGTACCTGCCACTATTATAGTGGCCTGTTACTTCTACGAGCAGCACAACAGACAGAGTTGGGAGATCACCCACAACTGCTCCTGTCTGTCGGAGCATGAACTGAACAAGCCGGACTATGCGGTCTTCATGTTGAAGTACTTTATGTGCCTTCTGGTGGGCATTACGTCCGGCGTGTGGATATGGTCGGGGAAGACCCTGGAATCATGGAGGACCTTCTGCACGCGCTGCTGTTGGGGTAGCAAAGGCACCAGTGGCTCAATGTACAGTGACGTGAGCACAGGACTAACCTGGAGATCGGGTACTGCCAGCTCTGTATCTTGCCCAAAGCAGATGCCATTGTCACAGGTTTGAAGAGAAACCCATGGATGGACTAATGGGCTAATTGTTCCGGAGCTTGGCTAGCACTCTTTTTTTTTATACCAGTTAGCATTTTAACATAATGTTGAAGAACTGGTTATAACATTGTAGCCTACCTGGCATTAACAAGAGTTCATTCCTACCCATTCATATGTATAGAACGAGCAGACTGACATTTCTGGGCACATGGGCATTATGTGTTCTTTCTTTTTACGCAAATAAACATTTAGTTCATAACCCTATAAGGACTGATTGATAACCTTAACATAGTGCCAGTCAGATGTAATTGTATAAATCAATCAGAACAATATCAAAGATGGTTTAAATTAAGCCTTAATAGTGCCCAAATATTATATGTGTCATTTTTTTAATTATAAAGATGTATTTATATAATGGTTATGTACAAACTTGTAAATTCTGTATAAAATAAAATGTATAAGCTATTGTAAATGTGTATAAAGTGTAGAAGATGTCTCTTTGTAAAAAAGCAAATCTGACTTTTATTTTGACAATAAAAATAAACATTTTGATAAATGTAAAACTTCCGTGTAACTTTTCTAAAGCTATTTGATTCTTCTACAAATCACTCCCTCCTGGGACTCAGTACTTGGTGGTTCCTTGCGGTCAGTCAGTCACCATGTTGAAGACCGCTGTAATAGATGCTTTTGTGAATCCGAGCAGCAAAGAGAACCCTTTTAACCATCGGCCTCGTAATTAGAGGCAGGGGTTGAGTTGAAGCATCCCCTCTCCATAAGGGTTCAAACTCTTCACATGCTTGCAAAGGCCCGCTACTTAATTGATTAAAAGAGGACCAAGTTGAATAGAGTTTAAATGTAGGGAATGGGTTCTTTTCATCTGTCGGAGACTTTGATCTCACTTTTTAATGGCAGAGGATAAAGGTGACATGTAGTTAGAAGTGTCCCTCAGATGCGCCAAGGATCCCCTAATGTCCAATTTGCGCGGCTGTTGTTGCTTTGATGGACGCCGTTATTGAATTAAAAGAACTTTAGGGCTCCTCTCTCGCTTTGGTTTTTGTCAGAGCAGAGCTGCTGAAGCTGCAACTCTTCCCATTTTATAAAGCTGAATCAAAACATCTCGGTCTCAACTCTCTATGTAGCCTATTATGAAGACCGTAGGGTTTTGACATGATATTGAAATGGCAGTGAATGCTCCACAGCTGGTCTGTTCACATCATGTCACATCTTAGGACGCCCCGGGACAGACGTTTTTGCAGCAAATGTATCTTTGTGTCCAAGTAAACCCAATGCATTGGCATAAGATGATACAATATAACCCCACATAAAAGGTGCAATTTCTTTTCAGCAAAATGTCAAATGTGACTGTGATCCTCTGATGTTTGAGGTATTTTTCAAGGCTCTTATGTGTTTTGTGGCCCGGCTAAGCGTTATTTGGATGAAGATCCATGCAATGGACAGAGATGTCAATTGAGAGCGTTTTAAAACGAACTTCTGTGAGTCAAAACACTGGACCTAAATGAGGTGTGTCCATAACAGAATGTCTGGAATGAAGATAGACCTATTAACTAACAACTAAGCCTACAGCTATAACACTGTTATTACAAAGTTATGACACTTTTTGTTTTCATTTACCTCGATCTGTGCTCTGACCTGGAGCTTCAACTATCAGCTTTGAGGAAACAGTTATTCATTTGTGTTACTATCAACATTACGCACATGAAGTTGACCAAACTTACCCTGCAGAGGTAACTTAGGTTTAATTTAAAAACCACTCCTTGTTGACGCAGACATGATTTCATACTCCCACCTAGTGGTAAAAAGAAAGCTGTGCATCTGATTTCCTCTTAACACGCACGTCTATTGAGCAAGCGGGCGGTTCAGGGCAACGGGGCAAGCCCTGGCTTGGCTGATTGTCACAAAATGTAATTACCTGAGAGCCGTCTGTTTCTTAAGAGGATCGTAAACCCAAATCTGGGGATGTTATCTAAGAAAGTAAAAGCTGAACCCTGCGACTCCCTGGGAGTGTCGTTAAGATGAGCTTCACATCGTAATCAGAAGTGACTCCAACATTTCAAATGGCTGTCCACTCTGACCTAAGGTCTGGGCTCTGGTTGCTGAAAGCCAAATTACCGATTCCATATAGTTCCCTTTTGTTTTCTGAGATGACACTTTTCTTCACACATTGGATTGCTACCGGAATCCCATTTCAAATCTGTATTTATTAAAGCATGCATGTGTTTTTTTGTGGAAATAACCTTGGTGTTCTACTCAGAATAATAGGCACATTTATTTTTATTTTATTTCCCCTTTATTTAACCAGGTGAGCCAGTAGAGAACAAGTTCTCCTTTACAACTGCGACCTGGCCAAGATAAAGCAAAGCAGTGCGACACATACAACAACACAGAGTTACACGTGGAATAAACAAACATACAGTCAATAAAAATTATCTATATACAGTGTAAATAGCCTACAATGTATCACCACTGTGGTATCAGACAGAGAAGAAGGTAGCTAGCCTATCCTTCCACCTAATATCAACTATTAACAGAGTGAAATCCTCACCAACAAGATTAAAGAACTCATCTTGAATCCTCTAGCTTTGTGCAGCGAGGCAAGAAACAACCTCCCATTGCATTGCAGCAATTGACTTGTATGATTTCCTAATCAGTGGCTGCAGTGAAGCGAAGCATTCGTAGCCTTTATGTTGTTCCTTTTTCTGCCGTACGTGTTAAGAGATGCATGCATTCTGACATGGCTAGGCCATTAAATATTAATCACAGTGTTTGATGAAGGAGCAACACAGAGGACTGCTGAGGGTCAGCGCCAGGTTATGCTTATTAAACGCCATCGATCGCGAGCGCAAGCATGCGCACGCACACACACAGCCTTTTCATCTCCTAGTGCGTGAGGTGAGATGTGGAGTGGAGTAGACCTATACATTAGTACAAAGCCTTAGTGAGGATGGAGGACACACAGCAACTCTGACACCAACCTCAGATAAATTTGCTAGCCAGAAATCAAAACGGTTCTCTTGGCTATAATCAGCCTATACAGTGCCTTGCGAAAGTATTCGGCCCCCTTGAACTTTGGGACCTTTTGCCACATTTCAGGCTTCAAACATAAAGATATAAAACTGTCTTTTTTTGTGAAGAATCAACAACAAGTGAGACACAATCATGAAGTGGAACGACATTTATTGGATATTTCTAACTTTTTTAACAAATCAAAAACTGAAAAATTGGGCGTGCAAAATTATTCAGCCCCTTTACTTTCAGTGCAGCAAACTCTCTCCAGAAGTTCAGTGAGGATCTCTGAACGATCCAATGTTGACCTAAATGACTAATGATGATAAATACAATCCACCTGTGTGTAATCAAGTCTCCGTATAAATGCACCTGCACTGTGATAGTCTCAGAGGTCCGTTAAAAGCGCAGAGAGCATCATGAAGAACAAGGAACACACCAGGCAGGTCCGAGATACTGTTGTGAAGAAGTTTAAAGCCGGATTTGGATACAAAAAGATTTCCCAAGCTTTAAACATCCCAAGGAGCACTGTGCAAGCGATAATATTGAAATGGAAGGAGTATCAGACCACTGCAAATCTACCAAGACCTGGCCGTCCCTCTAAACTTTCAGCTCATACAAGGAGAAGACTGATCAGAGATGCAGCCAAGAGGCCCATGATCACTCTGGATGAACTGCAGAGATATACAGCTGAGGTGGGAGACTCTGTCCATAGGACAACAATCAGTCGTATATTGCACAAATCTGGCCTTTATGGAAGAGTGGCAAGAAGAAAGCCATTTCTTAAAGATATCCATAAAAAGTGTAGTTTAAAGTTTGCCACAAGCCACCTGGGAGACACACCAAACATGTGGAAGAAGGTGCTCTGGTCAGATGAAACCAAAATTTAACTTTTTGGCAACAATGCAAAACGTTATGTTTCGCGTAAAAGCAACACGGCTCATCACACTGAACACACCATCCCCACTGTCAAACATGGTGGTGGCAGCATCATGGTTTGGGCCTGATTTTCTTCAGCAGGGACAGGGAAGATGGTTAAAATTGATGGGAAGATGGATGGAGCCAAATACAGGACCATTCTGGAAAAAAACCTGATGGAGTCTGCAAAAGACCTGAGACTGGGACGGAGATTTGTCTTCCAACAAGACAATGATCCAAAACATAAAGCAAAATCTACAGTGGAATGGTTCAAAAATAAACATATCCAGGTGTTAGAATGGCCAAGTCAAAGTCCAGACCTGAATCCAATCGAGAATCTGTGGAAAGAACTGAAAACTGCTGTTCACAAATGCTCTCCATCCAACCTCACTGAGCTCGAGCTGTTTTGCAAGGAGGAATGGGAAAAAATGTCAGTCTCTCGATGTGCAAAACTGATAGAGACATACCCCAAGCGACTTACAGCTGTAATCGCAGCAAAAGGTGGCGCTACAAAGTATTAACTTAAGGGGGCTGAATAATTTTGCACGCCCAATTTTTCAGTTTTTGATTTGTTAAAAAAGTTTTAAATATCCAATAAATGTCGTTCCACTTCATGATTGTGTCCCACTTGTTGTTGATTCTTCACAAAAAAATACAGTTTTATATCTTTATGTTTGAAGCCTGAAATGTGGCAAAAGGTTGCAAAGTTCAAGGGGGCCGAATACTTTCGCAAGGCACTGTATGTCACCAACCCCAAACAACACGTTGTGGTGTGCGAAAATCACAAAAGAGTAAAAGGGACACAAATGTAATTAGGTATTGGATTAATATTTCACCACAGTGATCTGTGACTATACCACAGCTTTGTTGAATACTCATTTGGATATTTTTTTTTATTATATATATTTTTTTGGTCATTTAGCAAACATTTATCCTGAGCGACGTATAGGAGCAATTAAGGTTAAGCGCCTTGCTCAAGGGCACAGACAGATATTTCACCTAGTCGGCTCAGGGATTTGAACCAGCAACCTTTCGGTTACTGGCTCAATGCTCTTAACCGCTAGGCTACCTGCCGCCCTGTCCTTTCCATTTACAGTGAACGACAACATTTACAACTTAATAAAAAGACCCCACAGCGGTGTATCCGAGTGTATGACTACATCTACTGTATGAGATAGAGCATGCCCTGACCCTTGTGCTCTGTGACTTGCTCATATGGAGTGGGAGGGTTCATGACCCCGTAGACTGGTTTTATGCTCATATTCCCAACAGGCCTGTTCAAAACGCAGATGTTGAGAAATAAAGAGCTCAGCGACATCTGTGTTCTCTCAGATTTTGGAGTTACACCACGAGGGAAATAAACGTCACAGAAACGGTTACAGTTGGGCTTGGGATTAAAGTTGCTTTATGATTTTGAAACATACTAGAAGACAGGCTTCCCCCACACCTGACTCTACCACCTGCCACACCCAGTTTGTTTTCCCAAATGGGAAATTCTATCTTTGTGACATATCCTTTTTTCAAAGTATCCTCTGATCCAATTAAGCGATTTAAACTTCAAAGACCACTTGACAAGTGGTCCGACAGTCCAACTAAGAAGTTTGCCGTTTTAGTACCTCTCTAACTTAAGGACAGGTGTCAGCAGAGCCAGAACTGTTATTGTGTGTGACAAAGATGTCATGTTAGCATGACAACAATGACCCTGCAGAGGGAGAATGGTCTGTACAACATCCTGCCTCTCAAGAGTTCCCATGCAACCCCCTTGTCCCCCACACGGCAAGGAGGAACACAGTGCTCCTTTCCCCCGGTCCCCCTGTGACTGACACACACACAAAAGGAAAAGTTATCCTTTTATCTAAAGGACTGAGCTATTTCCCAGACGTTCTTCCACAAAGGACAGTTTATAGTCGGACCACTACGATATTCAGGAGGGGAGACATGCTACATGGAGAATACATCTCATACCATCTTGCAGGGGGATACCTAACTGTGAACAGACCGTATGGCCAAGTGTTCATATATACAGTACCAGTCAAAAGTTGACACCTATTCATTCAAGGTTTTTTAAATATATTTTTTAAAACTATTTTCTATATTGTAGAATAATAGTGAAGACATCAGAACTACGAAATAACACATATGGAATCATGTAGTCCTATTTGGTAAGAGACCAAGTCCATATTATGGCAAGAGCAGCTCAAATAAGCAAAGAAAAACAACCTCATCATTTGTATTTGTATTTATTATGGAACCCCATTAGCTGTTGCCAAAGCAGCAGCTACTCTTCCTGGACAGTTTATACAATTTAAAACAAATTACAATCCATTCACAATACATGCACTACATGCACTGTGTGCCCTCGGGCCCCTATTCCACCACTACCACATATCTACAGTACTAAATGCATGTGTATGCATAGTGCATATGTTATCGTGTGTGTGTGTATGCATGTGTCTGCGCCAATGTTTGTGTTGCTTCACAGTCCCCGCTGTTCCATAAGGTGTTTTTTTAACCAGTTTTTTTTATTTTAAAATTTGTATTTTTTTAAATATATTTTTCTTGTTGTTGAATTTTTACCCCCTTTTACGTGGTATCCAATTGTTAGTAGCTACTATCTTGTCTCATCCCTACAACTCCCGTACGGGCTTGGGAGAGACGAAGGTCGAAAGTCATGCGTCCTCCGATACACAAGCCAACCAAGCCGCCCTGCTTCTTATTAACACAGCGCGCATCCAACCCGGAAGCCAGCCGCACCAATGTGTCGGAGACAACACCGTGCACCTGGCGACCTCGATTAGCGTGCACTGCACCCGGCCCGCCACAGGAGTCGCTGGTGCGCTATGAGACAAGGATATCCCTACCGGCCAAACCCTCCCTAACCCGGACGATGCTAGGCCAATTGTGCGTCGCCCCACGGACCTCCCAGTCGCGGCCGGTTGCGACAGAGCCTGGGCACGAACCCAGAGTCTCTGGTGGCACAGCACAGAGTCTCTGGTGGCCCTTAACCACAGCGCCACCCGGGAGGCCTTAATCAGTTTTTTAAAATCTAATTTTACTGCTGGCATGAGTTACTTGATGTGTAAGAGAGTTCCATGTAGTCATGGCTCTATGTAGTACTGTGTGCCTCCCATAGTCTGTTCTGGACTTGGGGACTGTGAAGAGACCTCTTGTGGCATGTCTTGTGGGGTCTGCACGGGTGTTCGAGCTGTGTGCAAGTATTCCAGACAGACATCTCCGTGCATTCAACATGCCAATAGCTCTCATAAATAAAAGTTTCAGCCAGGAGAGATTGACATGCATATTATTAATATTAGCTCTCTGTGTACATCCAAGGACCAGCCGTGCTGCCCTGTTCTGAGCCAATTGCAATTTCCCTAAGTCCTTTTATGTTGTACCTGACCACACGACTGAACAGTAGTCAAGGTGTGACAAAACTAGGGCCTGTAGGACCTGCCTTGTTGATAGTGTTGTGAAGAAGGCAGAGCATTGCTTTTTTTATGAACAGACTTCTCCCAATCTTAGCTACTACTGTATCAATATGTTTTGACCATGACAGTTTACAATCTAGGGTTACTCCAAGCAGTTTAGTCATCTCAACTTACTCACTTTCCACATTATTTATTATAAGATTTAGTTGAGATTTAGGGTTTAGTGAGTGTTTAGTTCCAAATACAACGCTTTTAGTTTTAGAAATATTTAGGGCTAATTTATTCCTTGCCTCCCACTCTGAAACTAACTGCAGCTCTTTGTTGAGTGTTGCAGTCATTTCAGTCACTGTAGTAGCTGACGTGTATAGTGTTGAGTCATCCGCATACATAGACACTCTGGCTTTACTCAAAGTTAGTGGCATGCTTTAGTAAAAATTGAAAAAAGCAAGGGGTCTAAACAGCTACCCTGGGGAATTCCTTATTCTAAATGGATTATATTTGAGAGGCTTCCATTAAAGAACACACTCTGTGTTCTGTTAGACAAGTAACTCTTTATCCACATTATTGCAGGGGGTGTAAAGCCATAACACATACGTTTTTTCAGCCGCAGACTATGATCGATCGTGTCAAAAGCTGCACTGAAGTCTAACAAGACAGCCCCCACAATTATTTTATCATCAATTTCTCTCAGCCAATCATCAGTCACTTGTATAAGTGTTGTACTTGTTGAGTGTCCTTCCCTATAACCATGCTGAAATTCTGTTGTCAATTTGTTTACTGTGAAATAGCATTGTATCTGGTCAATCACAATTTTTTCCAGAAGTTTACAAAGGATTAGTAAAACATGAAGGTCAGTCAATCCGGATAATTTCAAGAACTTTGAAAGTTTCTTCAAGTGCAGAAGCAAAAACCATCAAGCGATATGATGAAACTGGCTCTCACGAGTACCGCCACAGGAAAAGAAGACCCAGAGTTACCTCTGCTGAAAAGGATTAGTTCATTAGAGTTAACTGCACCTCAGATTGCAGCCCAAATAAATGCTTCACAGAGTTCAAGTAACAGACACATCTCAACATCAACTGTTAAGAGGAGACTGCGTGAGTCAAGCCTTCATGGTCCAATTGCTGCAAAGAAACCACTATTAAAGGACACCAATAAGAAGAACAGACTTGCTTGGTCCAAGAAACACAAGCAATTGACATTAGAACGGTGGAAATCTGTCCGTTGAGATTTTTGGTTCCAACTGCAGTTTCTTTGTGAGACGCAGAGTAGGTGAACGGATGATCTACGCATGTGTGGTTCCCACAGTGAAGTATGGAGGAGGTGGTGTGATGATGCTTTTCTGGTGACACTGTCAGTGATTTATTTAGAATTCAAGGCACAGTTAACTAGCATGGCGGCTACCTCAGTAGGAAATAGTACAAATAAATAAAAACCCTTGAATGAATAGGCCCTGGGTTCCTCCTAATGCAAGACAATGCTAGACCTCATGTGGCTGGAGTGTGTCAGCAGTTCCTGCAAGAGGAAGGCATTGATGCTATGGACTGGCCCGCCCATTCCCCAGACCTGAATCCAATTGAGCACATCTGGGACATCGTCTCTCGCTCCATCCACCAACGCCACGTTGCACCACAGACTGTCCAGGAGTTGGCGGATGCTTTAGTCCAGGTCTGGGAGGAGATCCCTCAGGAGACCATCCGCCACCTCATCAGGAGCATGCCCAGGCGTTGTAGGGAGGTCATACAGGCACGTGGAGGCCACACACACTACTGAGCCTTATTTTGACTTGTTTTAAGGACATTACATCAAAGTTGGATCAGCCTGTAGTGTGGTTTTCCACTTTAATTTTGAGTGTGACTCCAAATCCAGACCTCCATGGGTTGATACATTTGATTTCCATTGATCATTTTTGTGTGATTTTGTTGTCAGCACATTCAACTATGTAAAGAAAAAAGTATTTTGTAATTTTAGTGTTCCCTTTATTTTTTTGAGCAGTGTATATATATATATATATATATATATATATATAGATATAGATATACTCAATCTGAAAGCTGAGGAAGAAAGGCTTTGATCATCTATCAACGCAGCACTGTCTCACATTCACTCAGACTGAATGAACTGAACCCATAGAGTTCATGAAATATAAACATACATTTATATAAACATTGATATTTATCATCATAAATATAGTATTATGAGGTGGTTAGATACCAAATGGGTATGATTGTAAATGAAAAAAATACTTCATGATTCATACCACTGGGGGGCAGTGAGGTGTTACAAGAAAACATCCAAACAAATTCTATATCTAGTCTTAAAAAAACAACATTATTCCATTCTTTCACAGACCTTATTTCAGTAAAGGTTACCTCATGTTTTGATATTTCTAATAAACTTTTGTCAGCTGACTTTCAGTGTAAACACTAAGATACAAATACTAGGCCAGGGCATAGCTCTTCAGTTGACCATGGCAAACAGATAATGAAACAAATATTATGAAATCAATTGTTGAAAGAATGTGGCTGGACAATAAAGTAGTTATGGCACAGTAATAAACAGTCATCTGTAGAGACACAAAATCACCTGCAGTAGTCACTTCACAGACTCTTTTCATTGCATTGAATGGCCTCCAAACCCATTTCACCCAACCAATCATAACACCAATGAAACAGAGGGGAATGGATGCCTGCTTTCATGCTAATAAAAAACAAAGAAAAACGATTTTAAAAATGTTGCGTCGTGTCTCAAAGAAGTTGATCAGATACCTGCAAAAAGTAGATGAAGACAGAAGGAATTGAACGTCCGTTTCGTCTCTAATACAAACAAATAAAACACTTTTATAAATTGTACATCCTGTTTCACAGAACTCATTTATCTGCAACAAGTACCCTAGATGAAGACAGATCAGATGACATCAAGCATCTCACCAGAGAGGAGTTGAGCTTATTGCCCTATGGCCCTGAGCTCAGTTCACTCACATTACAGTGTCGTTAGAGACTCAGTGAGGTAGGAGCCAGCTTTGTTGTCACCTTCAAAGGGACCATAGGAGGAGACATAATGGCAAATCAAGATCAAGAGCTATCCCTTTACACAGAGGTTCACCCCATGGCCAAATCAGATTGTACCCCAATCTATGGGGATCATTTATAACTGGGCACTGGTATACAGTGCAATCCTTTGTTGGTTAGTCACTGGTTAAATACATGTTTAGATATGTTTAGAAATACGTATAAAGTGCTTATGTCAGTCACAATGACGACGGCTGGATTCTTTGCCCTAGAAAAGAAATCATTGTATAACAAAACAATGAAATATAACCTTTTGAGAGAAAAAAATAAATGACATCTCAACAAAAAATGTTTTAAACCAAAGGACATGTCAGCCAAGGTGAAGGCTAATAAAACACTAAACAGTCATGCTCTGACAGGGTTCTAACAATGTGAAAAAAGGAATCAAATGCTTCTTTCATGACATACTACGATTGACAGTCAGCCACAAGTAATGGCACTCTGCACCGTGCACACACCGACTCTCACAAATGAATCTGACCGTCGAGGTGAAACAAACGCTACAATGACATACTGAAGGGCAGGCAGCCAGGTAGGCCACATCAAGTTTACATCCCAAATGGAAACCTATTTTCTATTTAGTGCACTACTTTCGACCTACCCCATAGGGCTCTGGCCAAATGTAGTGCACTATATAGGGCTCCCGAGTGGCGCAGCGGTCTAAGGCACTGCATCTCAGTGCTAGAGGCGTCACTACAGACCCTGATTTGATCCCGGGCCTTATCACAACCGGCCATGATCGGGAGTCCCATAGGGCGGCGCACAATTGGCCCAGCGTCGTCCGGGTTAGGGGAGGGTTTGGCCAAGGTAGGCCATCGTTGAAAATAATATTGACATGCCTAGTTAAATAAAGGTTAAATAAAAACATTCTAAGTATAGGGAGTAGGGTTCCATTTGGGATGCAGCTCTAGTAGTGTCCAGTTGAGTTACACCCTGCACCACCTCACTCTATTTCCAGACTCTGTATATGTCTGAAGCCCTCAGAGGCCTTGAAATAGAGTGACAATCTATCTCCATAAATACAGATTCCAACTGTGGCAGATTCCAACTGTGGATGGGCCATATCTGAGGGGAAGTATATCCTCCAGACCTGGGTTCAAATTCTATTCTAAGTCAAATACATTGAGCCTGCCTGAAATGCCAGAGGCAGAAGGTTTGAAGTTTTGGGACTATTCTGTTGGTTCTATTAAGCCAGGCAAGCTCAATAAAGCACAGAAAGTATTTGAAATGACTTTGAATATTATTTGATGACAGGTCTGGTATATCATTCCCTACTGAAGACCCTGGCCTGTAGGAGTAGCACCTTACAGGGTCATTGTCTTTTAACTCGACCCGACCACCTGACCTTGTGTCCATCAAAAACACGACTCCATCCGCAGGCTGTATGTACATGTCCACCTTGACCCCAGAGCTAAGAGCTAGGCTCTACAGTAATCTTTGGCCTTTGACCTAGCTGGGGGCAGGGCCAGGACAGGTCAAGGCCTGTCTTTGTTTACTGACAGTGATAGGGGATCTAACGTAGACAGAGAGAACAGGTGGGCAGAACAGTTATAGCTTTTTACTAAAGGTTTTACTGAAGGACACTCGGCTATAATGATAGGCACCAAGGCAGTGAGTCCCTGGCAGTAAGACAGTATCCACGACTGGATTATCTTCTCTCTGCGTCATCCTAAAAGAATATACATTATACAGTTTATGCCAACGCACTGATGGTATAATAACAGCACAACTATGTGCATTTTTCACATGGTCAGATAGAAATGACAGACACGTATTTCATGTAATTATCCTGGCGTGAATGTGTAGTCTGAATGTCAGAATGAACTTCAGTCTTACAGCACACAATGGGCCTAAAGGATTTCATTTCTCCAACAGTTGCTGCTGTATTAGCCACATAAGAATCTGTCACCACATCCCACAGAGGCAGGTGGGTTTGATCCTGACATTCTCACCCGCGTTTGGGAGTAGTGAACTACATTGAGTTCAACTAGTAATGTAACTACCCTTTACAGTAGCTCGGTGGTAGTTGAACTACATTCAAATCTTGGCAGTGTATTTTTTGTATTACATTTTAGCCATGTAGTGGTTAACTATTTAAGTAGGCAATCATTTCCTTTTTTTTTTGGCATCAGACCTTTCTAGTTCTCACTTGAAACATTGTTTTTGTGTTATTATCTGACTCCAGAGTGATCTGTTCTTGCAATATGTAGTCTATGATACTTCATATTTAGATATGATTTATCATGTAGTTTGGATGTAGTGAACTACTTCTTTAAAGTAACTTTAGTCAAGTTAATTATATGTTTAAGGGTCGCTTTAGTGTAGCTTAATTGAGTTATTTCAGTGTGAAGTAATTGTTAACTCCGTAAACTATATTTTCAGAGTAGCTTCCCCAACACTGGTTCTCACGTCTCCATCATTGAAATAAATAAAATCACTCTCCTCAGAGCTGCAGCTCTCGCATCATCTCAGTCCAATCAAACCCACTCAGACCTCTTCTCCTGGCCCTCGCTGGTGTTGGACTGCATGTCCGAGGCTGTCATCTCTACCAGGGTGTACTGACCCACTCTCCTGGTGCACACCTCTGTTCCTGGTGGGACGCCTGCAGCGGTTGCCGTTGGGGGGCACAGGTTCCGTCGTGGGGGCGGGGGCGGTTTGAGGCGACTGCGTTTGCAAACCCTGATGGACCTGGGTGTCCCGATGGGCTCTACAGGGCACAGAGCCACCTCGCTCCCCTCTGCTTCGGGGCCCTCCTCCTGGGCTGCAGGGTAGAGGTTGTTCCCATTGGTGTTGGCGCCTGGATGCCCCGAGGAGAAACTAGAGCCACAGCGAGGGGCAGAGGTGTTCTCAGCCTCCCCCAGATGGGGATAGGCTCCCTGGTCAGCAGTGCTGGACTTACTGTCCCCTCTCCTCCGGAAGGTTATAGGTTCCACCACCAGGTTCTGGGGAAGTAGAGGGATGTTAGCCTCCACACCTCTGCTCCCCCCGCTGGAGGGGAGGTAGTACTGCTCCTCCTCGTACATCTTCTCCACCAACATCTTCCTTTTGGTCTTCTGCGTCACCGAGCGCTTGATGGCGCAGATGAGATCAGCCAAGTTGAGTAATAACGACAGGGCTCCGGCCCCCAGCATGAAGTTAAGCATGACAGTCTTCTCCGTGGGCCTGGAGATGTAGCAGTCTACCTGAGTGGTGCAGGGAGTCTGCTGGCACAGGAACCTCCTGGGGATATAAAACCCAAACAGGTAGTAGTGGGCCACCCCGAACCCGGCCTCCAGCAGTATCCTGAACAGAAGATGGAGGGTGTATGCTCCTGTGAAGCACTGACTCCTGCCATGCTGAGCCTGGAGAGCTGTCTTGGCCAGGGCCATCTTCCTGAATGACTCCTGCTGGATCTGGTAGAGAGGTTCAGCTCTAACTCTATCGGAGGGGTCAGTAGTGTCGACGGTGAGGCGTGATGTGACTTTGTGGATGACGTAGATAACGAAGATGATGTACGGGAGACAGAGAACGAGCAGCTGAACAAGCCAGTAGCGGAACAGAGAGATAGGAGCGAAGATGTCGTAGCAGACGTTAGCACAGCCCGGCTGGATAGTGTTACACACAAAGCGTTCCTGTTCATCTTGGTAGAGGGGGTATCCTGCAAAGAGCAGGACCAGGATCCTCAGTAAAATCATCAGGATCAACCATATCTTCCCTGGAAGACAGTGGAGGTGAAGTAAAGAATGTCAGAGTTAGTCACAACCACTCACACTTGCTATTTATATTGCAATAAATATTACAGATATGTTGAAATCACGTAGTTTAATTTAATTTCATATTGCAGGACTGGTAAAGTCTTAAATTATTTTTAACTGCTAATAATAAATGTGTTAATAAGCTTACCAAGAAAATATATCTTGCCTGTATATTTTCATCAAAATTGTTAGGTATTTTGTGGAATATCAATATATTCTAAATGGAAAATATCCCGAAGTGTAAAACTTTCAAACAGAATGTTGTCTGACAGGGAGTTTAGTAAGTTGCACTTATTTTACCTATATGGGTCAAACATTTGTCAATCATTCATACCTAACAGAAAAGTTCTCACCTTGAGTTTGAGCTTAGACAGGCTGACAGACATTGGCATTCTGATGATCTATTCAATAAGCCCTTGTCAGATGTCAAATCAAACCAATGGAAGGATATAACTTCCAGAATTGACAGAACTGCATTAAACATACATAATCATATATGCAAAGCAAACTTATGTTCTCTCTGATATTTTCTGATTGACAATCTCTTACAATGACAAATGCAGTCCGCATTCCGCTCAGTGAAAGATCCACAAGATACTCACCTACAAGCGTTATGTTGTGGTTTAGACAGATGAAGACCACCTCGGAAGCGCTCTGTCTGCCCATGTTAGCAGATGATGATGATGAAGGCCCTCTGAAGCCACGCTGTTGCCCTCCAGGCTTGTCTGAGCCTCTTCTCCTCCTCGATCACCAGTACACTGTCCACCCTAACCCGCCTCCAAACCAGGGCAAAAATGGTTCCACAGGAGCCAGTGACCTCCAGGTGAGCAGATTAACGAGACACTCGAGTCCAGTTCGAACAGATTAATCTCTCTTCATTTAGAATAGTACAATCTCTCTTCTAGAATCTACATCAGCCAGTCAGCTCCAGGTGATCAGATAGAATAGGTGGCTAGTTTCTCCTAACACAACGGATACAAATCTGAACATCTTCCCAAATTCTTTAGTCTCCAGAGTCCGTACACCTCCAGAGTCCGTGGAGTCGACCGTGCCTGACGTCAGCCCAACGTCAGTCCCTTCTTGCCACTGGTCTCTTCCCAACGTCTGTCCTGTCCCAGCGACCACTGTCCTCAGACAACAGAACAGGAGATGGGAGTGAGCCCCATTGTAAGGGTTATTCTTACCCACCAGTTAAGAGAGGCATGTCCACCATCCTGGCATTGCTGAGATATTTTGGTGGCTGGCTGGGTGTCCTTCCAGGAGAATAACAAGCTGCAGGATTACTCATTAAAGTTGCCGTATTAAGTTCTCAAGCACAATGGAAAGCATTTCAAAGCTAGTCCCAATGTATATCCCTGCCAAGGACATCGAGGGTCCATGTGGCATCTTCTTCACATTGTCATGTTGGCTGGATACCATGGTGAATGATGAATTGTGTTGAATCGGGATAATTCATGGCAAGTTTTAAAATGGCTTTTGTGTGAGACTTGAAGGAAAAAAAACTCTGGAATTATATATAATAAACAAAAGGATAGACGAAAAGCAAGGATGGAAGCTTTAACCGTTGCCATGGGAAAGAAGGCCCACATTGGTATTCCCCTGTATTGTTGCCTTGCTGTCATAAATCCTTTCACCCTCTCAGAGAAGGACATCTTTACTGGACACATAGCATGGGGTACAGTCTAGGCTGGAGATTTATGCTGATTAGCATTGGCAGATGCCAGGCAATAAGCAGTCATAAAGTCACCTGCTCGCCCGTCCAGCATCACTACTCTGGACGGCTCTGACTTCGAATACGTGGACAACTACAAATATCTGGGTGTCTGGTTAGACTGTAAACTCTCCTTCCAGACTCACATTAAGCATCTCCAATCCAAAATTGAATCTAGAACCGGCTTCCTATATCGCAACAAAGCATCCTTCACTCATGCTGTCAAACATACCCTCGTAAAACTGACCATCCTACAGATCCTCGACTTCAGTGATGTCATCTATAAAATAGCCTCCAACACTCTACTCAACAAACTGGATGCAGTCTATCACAGTGCCATCCGTTTTGTCACCAAAGCCCCATACACTATCCACCATTGCGACCTGTACGCTCTCGTTGGTTGGCCCTCGCTTCATACTCGTCGCCAAACCCACTGGCTACAGGTTATCTACAAGTCTCTGCTAGGTAAAGCCCCGCCTGATCTCAGCTCACTGGTCACCATAGCAGCACCCACTCGTAGCACGCGCTCCAGCAGGTATATCTCACTGGTCGCCCCCAAAGCCAATTCCTCCTTTGGTCGTCTTTCCTTCCAGTTCTCTGCTGCCCATGACTGGAACAAATTGCAAAAACCTCTGAAGCTGTTGACTCACATCTCCCTCACTAGCTTTAAGCACCAGCTGTCAGAGCAGCTTACAGATCACTGCACCTGTACTTAGCCTATCTGTAAACAGCCCATCTATCTACCTACCTCATCCCCATACTGGTATTAATGTATTTATTTTGCTCCTTTGCACCCCAGTATCTCCACCTGCACATTCATCTTCTGCCGATCTACCATTCCAGTGTTTAATTGCTATATTGTAATTACTTCGCCACCATGGCCTATTTATTTCCATAACTTACCTCATTTTCCCTCACTGTATATAGACTTTTTGTTTTCTTTTGTTCTACTGTATTATTGACTGTATGTTTTGTTTATTCCATGTGTAACTCTGTGTTGTTGTATGTGTCAAGTTGCTACGCTTTATCTTGGCCAGGTCGCAGTTGCAAATGAGAACGTGTTCTCAACTAGCCTACCTGGTTAAATAAAGGTTAAATAAAAAATAAATAAACATAAACAAAGAGTTCCAGTTATTATCATGTACTTGTGTGGAAACCTGTTCCATGTGTGGAGGCTGCTTTGTGGGGATTAAGTTACGGGCTGTGGTGAACACCCAGGGGGATTTAGGTTGAGCGTGGGGGGTCATTGTCTGTATGTGTGTTTGAGGACTGCAGTGGATTTGCTGTAAATGTCTGTAAAACATGGGTAATTACTTATTTTAAAAAGGTTGGGAAACAGGTTAAGCACGTTGCTATTTGAATGGCTCCATTCGATCAGCAAATGTGCACGTTAAGGATACACAATGGCCATACTAAAATAAAAATGGACCAAAGGAATACATTTACTTTGTGATGGGCATCACCAGTCAGTTGAACAGATTGGCTTGTAATAAATGTAGGATTTTTTAACTGATTATCATCTCTCCCTCAGCTTGGTAGACTTATTAATATCATACCCACACATCACTTGAACCAATATTTCATCAAATGAAGCTTTTCCTTGTGTAACATATTAGTACTCCTGGCTGGTTCAGCACAGAGATGGTCCTGCAGGTGTGTGTTTATAAGAAATGTGGCAGCATGTTATTCATTAGCCTACAGCTCTCCTTCAGTAAATGTCACGGCAGAGAATCAATTGACTAGCGCAGCAATTACCACTCAGTATTTGAAATGTAAATCTGGGCTAATATGGAGGATTATACACGGTCCTTAGGGACAATGTGACTGTGCGAATGTAAACAGAGAGCTTTTCTGGCTTTTAAATCTTTGTTTCTTAGGGAGAGAAAAAAACACGCATACCGATCACAACATGGGCTACATTAGCAGAATAATAGAAACGACTCACTTTTCCTTAAAAAAAATAAAAAATAACTACTTTGATTTTGGCCTGAAGTCATGTGTAGTGGTGATCTTCTTTAAAAAATAGGCCCTGCTTGAACTCCAGATACCTAACGTTGTGAGTGACCAACTTTGAATGGCACAATAGGACATAACATTGACGGAAGATAGTCTAGCGGCCAACTAATTGAACTTTACATTCATATTTCTCATTCAAAACCGTCTCTCTTGCACCGACATCGACCCAGTCCTTTACATTGGGACGACGTGACAGAATCATCGTCTCTCTTCCAGGGCTGCTCAATCAGAGACACCGATAGACGTGCTAAGTAGCCCTGACCACCACAGAACCAAAGCAAGGTTCATAGTCAAATGGGTGACACTGTAGTATACACTTGACTTGGAGACGCGTATTGCATAAACAGGAGTACTCCCCATTGAAAATGGAACTGATACCGTTCAAGTACAGCAAAAAACAACGACATAAAGTATTTATAAAAGATGATATAAAACACAGGGACTGACATTTGTATATGAAGACTTTACGAATGCTACAATTTGACGTCCAAGTAAAGTGACACGTGGTATTTTTATTGCAAGGTTTAAACGTTTATTTATTGTGCAGGTTTCTAAACATTGCTTCTGAACTGGGCACATCAGTTAAACTAAAATCATAGTTAGAACAGTCCATATAGGGAGAGAGACCGCGGCTTATTCAGACTCCAGTCCCTTAGGGTTGTTGGTCCTGGGATCACTTCTTAGAATGTAGGCTACAATTAACTAAGAGATTAGTACTCAAAAAGATACAGACTAACCACATTGGGCAAACTGAGAACAGGAACAAACAACATAAAACAGCAATAAAATCCCAGAAATAAACTATAAAACAAAACGTAAAAACAGAGTTCACACAACTATAGCAGTTTCTTTCATTAGCACAGGAAATCATTGACAACTGAGAGTTGCATTGGTAAATCCTAACATTGTCGTAGAAGAGATAGAAAGAGAAAAGGTAGAAGAAGTAAAAACTCTATGCAGAGGTAGAGTCTAGTGCACACGACTATCACCCCAGTCCCTAGCCTAGGTTATACCACAGGCTCGGGCCCATAGAGCATGAGGAGTTCATTTTCATTTCTAGAAATCAACATCAGACTGTATGCACACACACATACATACAATAAATAAGATATACAATCTTAGAAATACCTCTACTGTCTCCTCACGACAACGCCTGTTTCTTCTCGCCCAAAGACATTTGCACTCCAGTCGCTCACAGTCACAGCGCCATAGAACGCAACAGTTCCGTTTCAGAGTCCCCACATCATTCCAACAGTTCCGTTTCAGAGTCCCCACATCATTCCAACAGTTCCGTTTCAGAGTCCCCACATCATTCCAACAGTTCCGTTTCAGAGTCCCCACATCATTCCAACTGTTCCGTTTCAGAGTCCCCACATCATTCCAACAGTTCCGTTTCAGAGTCCCCACATCATTCCAACAGTTCCGTTTCAGAGTCCCCACATCATTCCAACAGTTCCGTTTCAGAGTCCCCACATCATTCCAACAGTTCCGTTTCAGAGTCCCCACATCATTCCAACAGTTCCGTTTCAGAGTCCCCACATCATTCCAACTGTTCCGTTTCAGAGTCCCCACATCATTCCAACTGTTCCGTTTCAGAGTCCCCACATCATTCCAACAGTTCCGTTTCAGAGTCCCCACATCATTCCAACAGTTCCGTTTCAGAGTCCCCACATCATTCCAACAGTTCCGTTTCAGAGTCCCCACATCATTCCAACAGTTCCGTTTCAGAGTCCCCACATCATTCCAACAGTTCTGTTTCAGAGTCCCCACATCATTCCAACAGTTCCGTTTGAGTCCCCACATCATTCCAACTGTTCTGTTTCCAAGGCCATGCCATTCCAACTGTTCTGTTTCAGAGTCCCCACATCATTCCAACAGTTCTGTTTCAGAGTCCCCACATCATTCCAACTGTTCTGTTTCAGAGTCCCCACATCATTCCAACTGTTCTGTTTCCAAGGCCATGCCATTCCAACTGTTCTGTTTCAGAGTCCCCACATCATTCCAACTGTTCTGTTTCCAAGGCCATGCCATTCCAACTGTTCTGTTTCCAAGGCCATGCCATTCCAACAGTTCCGTTTCAGAGTCCCCACATCATTCCAACAGTTCCGTCTCAGAGTCCCCACATCATTCCAACAGTTCCGTTTCAGAGTCCCCACATCATTCCAACAGTTCCGTTTCAGAGTCCCCACATCATTCCAACAGTTCCGTTTCAGAGTCCCCACATCATTCCAACTGTTCTGTTTCCAAGGCCATGCCATTCCAACTGTTCCGTTTCAGAGTCCTTATACCATTCCGATCACGTGCAAAGGGGATCTATTATATCACAACAATACATATTCCAAGGCTAGTCCTTCATTGTCTGATACTTTGGTTCAACTCCATCCCTTTTTACATATGAAAGTGAAACATCTGGCAGATAGTTGGTCCTGATGAATGGTTTGAATGAATGCTGATTGGTATTCACGGAATGCTATCAAATAAAACTATGAAAACAACAACTGTAGAGACCCTTGATAAGGAATTGCTTTTATCTTTTCAATAGTTAAGATTGCTTAAGAGAGGGGAAACACCGTGAACTCAACAACTTTAAAATAAAACAGCATCAAGAACAAGAGGAATGTTTCACTTACATACCTGGTTTTGCAACAGGGATATCATAAAACCATGTAACACTGAAAACATCATTCATACGGTCACAGAAAATATATGTACGATAAGATGAGAGAGTCTAACAGAACGGCCTCAATTCAATGTTTGAGTGTGAAAAACACATGAACCCATCATTCACTGTAGTTTATCTGAGCTATGCAAACTTGATATGAAAAACTAGATCCTGACAAAGATTCAAATTCCTTCCAATGGTTTTACTATCTAGATTCTAGATAAAATAATACCAGCTTCCACATAACTCTCCTCATATCTGGTATAATAAGACATTGAAATGTTTAAAAATGTAAATACTGATCAGATATTTATAAATATTTCACCCCAATTCTCCATGTTTGAAAGTTAATGTGCTCTTTGTCTGCACACTGATATCTTATATACACTGTACAAAATCAATTAATTTGCTAAATAATTATATTTTATTTATTCCTAATGGTTTTGTGAACAGTGTTTGTTAATCAATAAACGTCCTTTTATTCTAATATACTGTAGGACATTTTTAGAAATACATTTCCAATATGTTGAAGAATCATCATGCAAATTGGCTTTCTGAAATTACGTTTCTGCTGTTTCTTTAGGAGTTGGAAGATAAGTAATTTAAAAAATAAACACTCAAGAAAAAAACTCAACCCCAGTTGCACTTTAAAAAGGAAGGTCTCCATGTTACACTAGCATGTTACACTAGCATGTTACAGGCACCACAGGTCAGAAAAACGGCAGTGAATACACTATATGGATGTTCAAACTCACCATTTTGTCTTACTTATACTAGTTATTTCCTGTTCTTGGAAGATGTTTTTCTCCTTTCTATTCGAGGGCTTGTCCTTCAAACTCATCCCAGTACGTCATTCGAGACCTAGCATGAAACAAAGTGGGACATGAATATTGCTTGGCGTGAGCGGAATGTTCACTGGAATGTTTCAATGTGGTAGTATCCCAAATGGCTACCCTATGGGCCCTGGTCAAAAGTAGTGCACTATATAGTGAAAAGGGTGCCATTTGGGGACGCAGCCTGTATCATTTTGGCCATGAGAAAGAGAGAGATAGAACTAATGTGTGAAATAGTTTTAGATAATCATCACTCAGTGGCAAATTGGTATAGCTAGAGATAGAAGGGAATGCAATT
The DNA here is from genome assembly GCF_045791955.1 of Oncorhynchus clarkii lewisi. Lineage (NCBI taxonomy): Eukaryota > Metazoa > Chordata > Actinopteri > Salmoniformes > Salmonidae > Oncorhynchus > Oncorhynchus clarkii. The sequence goes on from NC_092157.1 coordinate 25,404,866, forward strand.
AAAGATAAAGATAATTTTGTTCACCTTCAACTGAACTTCATTTATCAGTCTTATCGCCCTAATTAAGTTATTCTTCAAATGTCTGTCTTCCTTTACTGTATATCTCTCACTTCACTTTCCCTCTCTTGGTACATGTAAATGTAAATACAAAACAGTTGCCATTTTAAACTCAAACACAGGTGCAGTTTGTTGAACGTTACAGAGAAAGAAACCCTTGAGGTTTTGGCAGTTTGATTTCATTGCAACCAAACACAGTAAGAATAAAACTTGATGAGCTCTTGTTACTGCCTCCAAGGAAAGTAGAGACATTTCTATATTTCAGGAATGTGTACAAATTAGGTTTGCCTGTTACCTGGGAAAAAAACATTGTGCTTTAGAGAGGAATTTGCTGAAATCCTTGAAAATCATAGGAATGTACAGTATACCCGAGCGATTTCTTCTCTATACAAGACAGTCAACCTTTAAAATGGCTATTGGAATGCTTTTGTTTGAGTTTATGGGTTATTATTCTAGGATTTTTCAAATCTTTCCACTGTCTCTTGATCTTTCCAACGTTCTTTTAATCTTTTCCCATCTGGCCACTGCTCTTCTGCCATTGGTCACCAAGTCACCTGTAGGACTCAAGTTCAACTTCAGACAACCAGAGGGACATCTTGTATGTACAGTACACAAGTGGACCATCAGAGCAACGATAACACTTATTATCCACAAAAGTGCCAGCAGGTCATTTCTGTGTGAAACAAACCACACAGACGCAACTGGACAACTGAGTTCTGAGTCTAAGTTCTCCTGCCCTAACCCTTGACCTCCCAGGCCAGGCAGCCATGTCATGTCTCCGTCATGGTGGATGCGCTGTCCTCCTCCTGGTGGCGAAGGACGCTGTTAGGATATGATGGCCGGATTCCACCTCACCACCGCCAGATTGTCTGCACTCACAGACCTCTTCTTGGCCGCTTTCCTCAAGTCTTTATACTTGTCATCACACAACCTGGAGATGGCCTGAGACATGGAAAAATGCACAATAAGACAAAGTTAATTATGTTTCATATTATTCTATGTTCATGTACACAGAGCTACATAAACTACAATGGAAGCCTAATAACAAAAATGTAGGGATATTCATAATTCTGCTCTGAAACAGAGCAAGATCACTTATTATCTTTGGTGGCATTTCTTTAACAAGTCAGATCAATATTGAATACGATCCAAAACTCTGCCTGTTTCCTTCTCCAGTGATCAGTGTACCAGCAGATAAGCAGTACTATTACAGCTCCACTGACAGAGAACGGAGAACGACACGACACGACGTCTCAACCAGCATCCATACCACAAGGGCTCATTTCAGACCTTAATTGCCCAGCGGAGAGGCAGGGGGACGAGGGGAAGGGGAGGAAGGAGGGATGAGGAGGAAGAGCGGATGGGAGAGAAGGGGGTCGCTGGTGCTGCTGGGGAGATAATTACATGGCAACGAATGCCGCCACACGTCCTCCGTCACAGACACAAAACGAACGCAGAGAACACACCACCACCTCTGTCAAATGCACACTGTGCTCACTGCCCACTAATTAGCAGGCTATATCTTGCCATTGTGTTTGTGCATCCTCCAGCCATGTTTTACAGAGTTAATATCTTGATGAAAGGGGAAGGAGAAAATCTCCCTCTGGAGCACAAATGAATGATAAGGAATTGTGCATGCTGTTTTCAAAGAGGCTTCAATTAGTTGGTGATGACAGTAGTAGCAGTGTCTATAAACAAGTAGCATTGTGTAGGTCCTTTGAATGCTGTCAACGAAAACAAGATCAGCATCCTCACAGCTGATGGGATGGTGGAGAAGCAGCGACTGTATGCGCCACTGCGACTCACCTCTAGTTTCTGAGCCTTGTCCCTGCTCAGTGGCTCCAGAGGGAAGCTGAGGTTGTTGGCCTCGGCCATGGAGCGCAGGTCAAAGTAGTACTTAGCGTAAACACTAGACGGAACGTTGATGTTGAACTGCAGCAGCTCCAGAAACTGACGCTCCAGCTCATTCCTTCATACGGAGAGAGAGAGACAGAGAGAGAGAACGAAAGAAATGATCACCAGTCAGTGTCTTGAACTGATCTTTAAGAAGAACTAAACAACTGAAAAAGAGACGTCGCCAACTGTCTTATGTGCTAAGCTTTTAGAATTAATCAAAATTACAGACTCCATGGTATCAAGTCAATTAACTGTGGATGCAGCTTAGCTTTGATTGGTTTCAGTTGACCGTTTCCCCTGACCGACTGTTTCTCTGACATCCTTGAGACAGCCTAATTGGTCGGTCTGTGTCTCTGTAGCAAAGCCCCGGTCTTTGATTCACAAGGTTAAAGACGTCTGCTACACCAAGCATCGTGCTTTTCTCACCACCTACATAGATATTCTAATTCATGCAGCAACAGACGAGCTAAATTTAGCCAGCCGTGGAGCGGTGGAGGCTCTGCCTAATAAAACTCCTCTCCTCCTCCTACTCCTCAGAGAGAGAGAGAGAGACCAAGAGAAAGAATCGCATGCATTTGTTTTGGGTTCAGGGCTATGTTCTATAAGCCCACTGAGAGGGGGTCGGGACAACAAGCAGTCTTAAAACTAACTGTGTACTCAGGATGGGTCAGGAGGTTTACTGGCGGCTACACATTCAAGGTGTCAGATAACGTCTCTAAATAATCCACATAGTCTGTTTGTGATTCATTTTGGGTAAGGAGGTCGAAACCCCAGTGGCCTGTGGCCTTAGTTAACTATTGTCTACCAGGCTATGAGACTTCAGACTGTACCCATGCCGCAGATACCGCCTGTCTGAAAACACCCCAGCCCCAACCACAGCTCAAGACCCCAGCCCCTGGCCCAGCCCTAATCTCAGCTCAAGCTCTAGCCTCAACCCTAGCCCTAGCCCCAGTCTCAGGACCAGCCCCTAACGCAGCCCTATAACCAATCCCCAGCCCTGGGCACCAGACTGGGGGAAGCAGACCTGAGTCATGCCTGATTCCAAAACACCAGACTGTCCCAATACCGACTAAACCACCACTGACCCCATATCAAGATTATTCTGAGTTCACAACGCGAAATGTCCCCGACTGTTCCCAGCACTGAGTGGGGTTGGCAGTAGAGCATGAGATTAGGGATGGGCATTTGTCCCCGACTGTTCCCAGCACTGAGTGGGGTTGGCAGTAGAGCATGAGATTAGGGATGGGCATTTGTCCCCGACTGTTCCCAGCACTGAGTGGGGTTGGCAGTAGAGCATGAGATTAGGGATGGGCATTTGTCCCCGACTGTTCCCAGCACTGAGTGGGGTTGGCAGTAGAGCATGAGATTAGGGATGGGCATTTGTCCCCGACTGTTCCCAGCACTGAGTGGGGTTGGCAGTAGAGCATGAGATTAGGGATGGGCATTTGACTATTACACTTACTGAACATGTTGTGTGTGTGTGTGAATGTGTGTGTATAGATATATATACACACAGTTGAAGTCGGAAGTTTACATACACTTAGGTTGGAGTCATTAAAACTCCTTTTTCAACCACTCTACAAATTTCTGGTTAACAAACTATAGTTTTGGCAAGTCGGTTAGGACATCTACTTTGTGCATGACACAAGTAATTTTTCCAACAATTGTTTACAGACAGATCACTTCACTTATAATTTACTGTATCACAATTCCAGTGGGTCAGAAGTTTACATACACCAAGTTGACTGTGCCTTTAAAAAGCTTGGAAAATTCCAGAAAATGATGTCATGGCTTTAGAAGCTTCTGATAGGCTAATTTTATTATTTTAATTTTTCCTTTATTTAACTAGGCAAGTCAGTTAAGAACAAATTCTTATTTTCAATGACGGCCTAGTGGGTTAACTGCCTGTTCAGGGGCAGAACGACAGATTTGTACCTTGTCAGCTCGGGGGTTTGAACTTGCAACCTTCCGGTTGCTATTCCACCGCTCTAACCACTAGGCTACCCTGCCGCCCCCTTGACATAATTTGAGTCAATTGGAGGTGTACCTGTGGATGTATTTCATGGCCTACCTTCAAAATCAATGCCTCTTTGCTTGACATCATGGGAATATCAAAATAAAATCAGCCCTCAGATAAAAATATATAGACCTCCACAAGTCTGGTTCATCCTTGGGAGCAATTTCCAAACGCCTGAAGGTACCACGTTCATCTGTACAAACAATAGTACGCGAGTATAAACACCATGGGACCATGCAGCCGTCATACCGCTCAGGAAGGAGACGCGTTCTGTCTCCTAGAGAGGAATTTACTTTGGTGCGAAAAGTGCAAATCAATCACAGAACAACAGCAAAGGACCTTGTGAGATGCTGGAGGAAACACGTACAAAAGTATCTATATCCACAGTAAAACAAGTCCTATATCGACATAACCTGCAAGGCCGCTCAGCAAGAAAGAAGCCACTGCTCCAAAACCGCCATAAAAAAGCCAGACTACGGTTTGCAACTGCACATGGGGACAAAGATCGTACTTCTTCGAGAAATGTCCTCTGGTCTGATGAAACAAAAATAGAACTGTTTGGTCATAATGACCATCATTATGTTTGGAGGAAAAAGGATGAGGCTTGCGAGCCGAAGAACACCATCCCAACCATGAAGCACGGGGGTGGCAGCATCATGTTGGGGGGTGCTTTGTTGCAGGAGTGACTGGTGCACTTCACAAAATAGATGGCATCATGAGGAAAACAAATGATATGGATGTATTGAAGCAACATCTCAAGACATCAGTCAGGAAGTTAAAGCTTGGTCATAAATGGGTCTTCCAAATGGACAATGACCCCAAGCATACTTCCAAAGTTGTGGCAAAATGGCTTAAGGACAACAAAGTCAAGGTATGGAAGTGGCCATCACAAAGCCCTGACCTCAATCTTATAGAACATTTGTGGGCAGAACTGAAAAAGTGTGTGCGAGCAAGAAGGAAACCTGCAAGCAAACCTACAAACCTGAATCAGTTACACCAACTCTGTCAGGAGGAATGGACCAAAATTCACCCAACTTATTATGGGAAGCTTGTGGAAGGCTACCCAAAATGTTTGACCCAAGTTAAACAATTTAAAGGCAATGCTACCAAATACTAACTGAGTGTATGTAAACTTCTGACCCACTGAGAATGTGATGAAAGAAATAAAAGCTGAAATATATAATTATCTCTGCTATTATTCTGACATTTCACATTCTTAATATAAAGTGGGGATCCTAACTGACCTAAGACAGGGAATTTTTACTAGGATTAAATGTCAGGAATTGTGAAAAACAGTTTAAATGTGTTTGGCTAAGGTGTATGTAAACTTCTGACTTCAACTGTATATATATAAAGAAATATATAAGTAAATAAAAAAGCAAGTGCCATTTAAGATTAATTTATTGAAACTGTAATATCAACTGGTTATATTATATCGTGGAACACAATCTTCAAAAAGGCAGGAACATCAGCAGTGACGCTTGCTAGTAGAAACCTATGGCTGTGCAATGGCATAGGCTTGTTTTATTCATTTAGCAGACAAGATGCCCTTATTTCCTGAGCCTTTATCACAGTCAAAAAGCACATATTTTATAGTAAAAAAACATTATGTAATATAACAGAATAAAATAACAGAATATTTTTACAAAGGAAAACGGTTGCCAGTGCGAAGTGATGTGCTCCATTTGGTGAGTTGAAAGACTATTTTTTTTTTAAACAAAATTAAAAAATCAGTGTTATTTTTGATATACAGACATTTGATTTATGCTGAAAAAGTAAACACTACCTTTCAAAAGTTTGGGGTCACTTAGAAATGTCCTTGATTTTGAAAGAAAAGCACATTTTCTGTCCATTAAAATAACATCAAATTGGTCAGAAATACAGTGTAGACATTGTTAATGTTGTAAATGACTATTGTAGCTGGAAACAGCAGATTTTTTATGGAATATCTGCATAGGTGTACAGAGTCCCATTATCAGCAACCATCACTCCTGTGTTCCAATGGCACGTTGTGTTAGCTAATCATTTTTAAAAGGCTAATTGATCATTAGAAAACCATTTTGGAATTTTGTAAATGGATGAACAATTTCACATTGAACACTGCACGGTGAGGAATTACGGCTACAACATCCGTTTGGTGAGTAGGCATGATTCTGATGAAAATATGCTCTGTCTTTACCAAACTAATGTTTTGGCATATTTTCAGTGTGGAACCGGTCTATGTTTAGGGAGGGTTATTGCCTAGGCTAAACAATTCTAAATGGCACTAGCAGTTCGCAAAGTATCTTAAGTAGAAACCAGACTGGAAGCAATTATTCCAAAACTGCAGCTCGTTGTTGGAACACATATTTTCATACTTCGATCAACCAGTCCATTTTGAATTGGTGATAAAACTGTCCTCATTTGGCAAGGAATTTAGCTTGTGTATCACATCAGTTAGATGTGTTGTTGTAGGCATGTATTTCTGTAGGCCTAACGGGAGCTTGTGTATCCCATCAGTTAGATATGTTGTTGTACATATTTATTTCTGTAGGCCTAACGGGAGCTTGTGTGCTCACTCAGCACACCTGTGTAGGGAGCGGGTGGAACACAACTGAGTGAATGAGACACGGAGTGGAAAGGGAATTTAGGGAGAAGAGCAGTGTGATGCTTAGCTTGGTTTCTTTTTAGTTGTGCCCTGCAAATGCACATGTACAAATGGAAAACTAGAGTCAAGGCAAATGAACGAGCATTCCACTAAATAGTTTTGCACCATCTCTGGTTAGAAATCGAGCTTTGACGTCCGTTCGAGTACTCGATTACTCATGCCTATCCCTACATGAGATAATGTATACTGTTATTATGCATGCATGCATGCATCCTACAATAGACGGTCTATACCCTGTCTATTTGCATAAGGACAATTGAAAGTCTGTTGTAAAAAGGAGACAGATTTAACCTGTAGCTTCTGCTGAAAACTGTTAGATGGACTAGCTGGCTGCTGGTTGATCTGGGTTAGTGTGCTTAATGGACTGTTCCAGACTCACATGTCCTCCACGGTGATGTCTTTGAGGATCTGGCAGTAGTCTACGTTCCACACAGCCTGGTCGTCCCACACCTTGGACGCCAGCAGAATGGCTCCCAGGACGATACGCTTCCAGTTGACTGGGCAGATGTCTATCTCTGCATAAGTTAACAGGCGCTCCAGGTACACCTGGGAGAGAAAAATAAATAAATAAATAGATGACAAAGACAGTCCTCCTTTTAAAAGATGTCTGACGTCAAAGACATTCCTCAACTATCCTCTGGTCTGGTGTGTGATAGACTCAATTCAATACATAATTGGAGCAAAAACAAGAATCTTGTTGAATTGTGAAAAATTCAAATAACAAATGGACATTTCCCAGATGATGTATGAACAACAATATACAGTACAGTTCTTCCTCATCTAAGATAATTACTTCAGATCCAGATAATTACCCTGTTCTCTGTGTGCCTGAATAGATTCTGGAATGAATGTTCCATTCCAAACTCCCCTGGCATTCCGTCTCCACAAAGCCAAAATAACAGACCATGTCAAAACCTGATAATAATAAGTAATGCAGTTTCTCTGGGCTTTCTCGTAAAATATACATGTCAATCAAAAAGCCTTTCCATTATCGCAGCCACAGTCTCCATTCAGTTCGTCAGTGAATTTAAAAAAAATGCACTGAACCGTTAGGCACAATATATTAGGAGTAGTCTAATTTACAGCAATTTCTTTTATATTCTCTCCATGTATCATCATTTTAGTCATTTCCTTGAGGAAATGTGTTTGGTCTGTCTTAAGACACAGTCCGTGCTATGTGGTAGGTGGGTGGTGAATCTAGAGGCCTGTACTGTATGTGTCAGACTTGCTAATAGAACACACACTTCAGTTATTCCATCCAGCAGTCTCCAAGGACTGTGCTCCGTTCCTCTATTGTCCACAGAATTCATCACCTACAGCTTCAGATTGTACATCTAGATTCACCCAAACCTAAGCCTAGATACACAGCTGGTCTTCTACACAAAACAACTTGTTGGAAATGTGTGCGTAGGATTATATACAGCGGAGGTGGCAGGGTACGTGACACCCACATTTTTGGAGAGATTGCCTTATGATGCACAGCGGCATCCCTGTCATGGCTTCACACAGTGAAGACGGAAACTCCCCCAACATGGAAACATTGTGTTGTTAACCACTGGCAGTATGTAAAGTAAAACACCACCCACCCACCCAGCACAACCTCACCCCTCCAGTGCCCATATTCATATAACGTCTCAAGAGGATGAATGCTGATTTAGGATCAGTTTCGCATTTTGAATCGCTATGAATGGACAAGCTGGGCCTGATCCTAGATCAGCACTCCGACTCTAAAACACAGGAAAACCTCCGCATTTTCTCCAGTTGAAACTGGTCCTGTTCCCTATTCAATTACTGTCGGCATCCCATCCCTGCATTCCCTCTAGGGTGTGGGGTCAATGGGACAGTCTGTGGGCCAGGTGTGCGGTGTGTGTGAGTGTTTGTGGAAACCAGATCATCCCAAGTGACAGAGATGACAGGCCAGTGAAGTCATAACCAGACAATGGAGTGTCAGAACACCACAGGAGGACCACACATCTCAGGGCCACAGACCAAAGCTCCATCAGGCCGGGGCTGCATGCCAAATGGAAACCCATCCCTTATGTAGTTCACTGCTTTCAACAAGGGCCTCTCAGCAGTAAACCAAAAAAACAGCAGGTGTTATTGAGATGGATGGAGGATGTTTCCAAGCAGAGTGGAGAGGTGTTCTGCTCTACAATGGTTTACACAAAACATTAAGAACACCTCCATGACATACTGTACAGTGCCTTTGGAAAGAATTCAGACCCTTTGACTTTTTCCAAATTGTTATTATGTTACAGCCTTATTATAAAATGGATTAAATAAATAAAAATCCTCAGCAATCTACACACAATACCCATAATGACAAAGCGAAAACAGGTTATCATTTTTTGCAAATTTATTACATATAAATATTCAGACCCTTTGCTATGAGACTCAACATTTTGCTCAGGTGCATCCGGTTTCCATTGATCATCCTTCAGATGTTTCTACAACTGTGGTAAATTCAATTGATTGGACATGATTTGGAAAGGCACACACCTGACAGTGCATGTCAGAGCAAAAACCAAGCCATGAGGTTGAAGGAATTGTCAATAGAGCTCCGAGACAGGATCGTATCGAGGCACAGATCTGGGGAAGGGTACCAAAAGATTTCTGCAGCCTTGAAGGTCCACTGGCCATCCATCATTCTGAAATTGAAGAGGTTTGAAACAAACAAAACTCTTCCTAGTGCCGGCCGCCCGGCCAAACTGAGCAATCCGGGGAGAAGGGTCTTGGTCATGGAGGTGACCAAGAAGCCGATAGTCACTCTGACAGAGCTCTAGAGTTCCTCTGTAGAGATGGGAGAACCTTCCAGAAGGACAACCATCTCTGCAGCACTCCACCAATAAGGACTTTATGGTAGAGTGACCAGACGGAAGTCACTCCTCAGTAAAAGGCACATGACAGCCCGCTTGGGGCAGACCATGAGAAACAAGATTCTCTGGTCTGATGAAACCAAGATTGAACTCTTTGGCCTGAATGCGAAGTGTCATGTCTAGAGGAAACCTGGCACCATCCCTACGGTGAAGCATGGTGGTGGCAGCATCATGCTGTAGGCATGTTTTTCAGCGGCAGGGACTGGGAGACTAGTCAGGATCGAGGTAAAGATGAACGGAGCAAAGTACAGAGAGATCCTTGATGAAAACCTGCTCCAGAGCGCTCACGACCTCAGACTGGGGCGAAGGTTCACCTTCCAACAGGACCAGGGCCCAAAGCACACAGCCAAGATGATGCAGGAGTGGCTTCGGGACAAGTCTCTGAATGTCCTTAAGTGGCCCAGCCAAAGCCCGGACATAAACCTGTAAATAGCTGTGCAGTAATGCACCCCATCCAACCCGACAGAGCTTGAGAGGATCTGCAGAGAAGAATGGTAGAAACTCCCCAAATGAAAGTGTGCCAAGCTTGAAGCATCATACCCAAGAAGACTCGAGGCTGTAATCGCTGCCAAAGGTGCTTCAACAAACTACTGAGTAAAGGGTCTGAATACTTATGTAAATGTGATATTTCCGTTTTTTATTTTTAAGAAACTAGCAAAAATACCTAAAAACATGTTTTTGCTTCATCATTATGGGGCACTGTGTGTAGATTGATGAAGAAAACAAACTATTTAATCAATTTTAGAATAAGGCATAACCTATCAAAATGTGGGAAAATTCAAGGGGTCTGAATACTTTCCCTAGTCACGGACACGTTATTAATGGTTTGTGTACTCCGTGTAAACCATTGTAGAGCAGAACACCTCTCCACTCTGCTCGGAAAAATCCTCCATCCATCTCAATTTTTACTTTTTTATTTATTTAACTAGGCAAGTCAGTTAAGAACAAATTCTAGGAACAATATGTTAACTGCCTTGTTCAGGGGCAGAACGACAGATTATTACCTTGTCAGCTCGGGGATTCGATCTAGCAACCTTTCAGTTACTGGCCCAACATTCTAACCACTAGGCTATGCTCCGCCCCAATAACACCTGCTGTTTTCGGGGGGTTTACTGCTGAAAGGCCCTGGTTGAAAGCAGTGAACTACATAAGGAATAGGTTGCCATTTGGTAGATATTGGACAAATCCTTTAAGACACCAAACATGATAAAAGGATTAAACATAGGTTGTTAATCAACTCGAGAATTTATTGAATATAGCTATGATCCCTCGGCCATATACTGTATCTTGACATTAACATTTTATGCAGATTATTATTAATAAGTTATAACAAGTTGTCCAGTGTAGGAAATCCTCAGTGTTTAGAAAGACCCATGTACTTTAACTTGACCTGAACAAGGACAAGTAGGCCCAAAATGACAGTGATGTACCTCAACTTGCACCCTATTCCATATATAGCCCTATGGGCCCGGGTCAAAAGTAGTGTACTATATAGGGAATATGGTGCCATTTAGTTAAGATGTTATTAAATGGGAGCAACACTCCCTCCTAGTGTTGTGTGGCAGGGTGTGATGACGATGTCACTCACTAGTGTGACGATAGCACACTCTGCAGTGAGCTGGGCTGCACTGAACAGCGTCCGGACAAAGCGATAGATCTGTTTCTGCTCCGGGTCGTGCTTTTCATAGTCCGCAGGAATCTCAGATTTCTGTAATCAACAGAGGAGCAAAGAGACCGATAATATAGTAATGAAACATGGGAACAGCCCAATTCTGACCCAATTCTGAATTGATCTAAAGACTATTTAGTGTCAAAATAATCATAATTGGGCTGCCTGTGTAAATGCAGCCTAATACACAAGCATATCCATAATGTATTATATATAACTACAAAAGTCTTACCGTAAGTGGATGAAGCTTTTCATCAAAAATATCTAAAACCATTCTCCCATCGATCTCCCTGGAATGACAAAAAAAAAGGCCACGCAGGTCAGTTGCTGAATGACAAGTGATGACAGTAACCAGTCACGAGACCCAAGTTCGAAGGCTCGTTCACAAACACCCTGTGGCTTTGACTGTTTTGACTGAGGAGAGGAGAGGGATGCTGTTTCGATCCTCTACAAAGTCAGTCAGGCTGTAGACCAATAGGGGAACACAGCCTCAGTGACCTCGCCACTCTGTTTGAAAGGCACATTGATCCATCTTGCCACAGAACACTCAGAATGGTGTCCCACATGGCGCCCTATTCCCTACGTAGTGCACTACTTTTGACAATAGCCCTATGGGCCTTGGTCAAATATAGTACACTATAAAGGGAAAAGGGTGTCATTTCAGACACATACTCACAGTACCTAAAGTACTAGACCTCTAAAGACTGTAATTCTGGACTCATGCCAGGGGGGCAATGGGGGTCTGTTCGTGTTATCAAAGGCTGACTTTTATGTGTGACCCTCCCTCACCCATTATTGATGCTGGATGTCCAAATAGAATGTAATAACCTTCAGTGACGGGGGGGGGGGGGGGGGGGTGTTCTTTCAACATAGGACTACAGTATGACATGGGCTGGCTCTGCAATAGCACTAGGAGAGGCTGATTCTAATGTGACAGATCATTCTTTCTTTTCCTTTTGGGGGGGGGGGAGGATTGTGGCTTCCATCTATGGAATTGTCTGCATCATTTCCAATCCCCCACATATTATTGTACAGTTGAAATCGGAAGTTTACATACACTAGCCACTTTAAACAATGCCACTTAATATAATGTTCACATATCCTACATTACTCATCTCATATGTATATACTGTACTCTATACCATCAACTGCATCTTGCCATCTTTATGTAATACATGTATCACTAGCCACTTTAAACAATGGACAATAACTCTTCGACTTCTACGTTCAGCTTATACATACAATATACAGTACATTTGACAGACATAGTATATTTGACATTAGTCATCTTTTGTTTGTTTTTTGCCCCATCCTAACAGGTCATTCTTACCGGTTCTTTATGTGGTAGTATATCGCCAGGGCTACACTGTAAAGACAAATCATTACAATGAAGTTACAATTTCATTTGCTATTTAGACTTTCACAATGATAACTGCATACAGGATTCTTACAAACACAACAGAAATACATTTTGATGGATTCATTGGTTGACTGACTGATTGGTGATTAACCTACCACTTGATGGTGTATTTGAGGTTAGGCTGACTGACGGTGCTGTCATCTAGGAAAATGGTGGAACAGGAGCTGTACTTCCGTCTGACTGGAGCAGCATGGTGCTGCAACACACACACACATCACACGCTGTTACTGTTATGTCCACAGTCCACATACACACACACACACGCAGGCAGGCTAGAACGCATGCATCCACACACAAAACGTACAGGCATGCGCACACTCACAGCAGGTCCTGTAAAAAGCCTTGAAACAACTGCTGTAGACCAGCTAATACCCCTGCTTTGTGGTTTTATATGAGTGACATACTGTACACATACAGACGGAATGAATGGGTTTCGCTAAAAACAGTAGCTTCTACTTTAATCCATCAGTCTACTGCACATTGAGATGGCTTATATCAGCCAATCACCAACCCTTTCACTCTATTAATCTCATCAACCTAGTACAGCATGTCATGTACAATCAGCATGATTCATATAGACAGACATACAGGTAACTGCCAAAGTAAAGGAAACACTTGAGTAAATGAGGGATACAAAGTATATTCAAAGCAGGTGCTTCCACACAGGTGTGGGCCCTTAGTTAATTAAGCAATTAACATCCCATCATTCTTGTATAAAAATGCTGGGCAGGCTATTAATTTTGGCTACCATGGCTATGCCCCCCATAGGATGACAATTCCCCCATCTACAGGGCGCGAGTGGTCACTGAATGGTTAGGCGAGCATGAAAACGATGAAAGCAAAATGCCAAGGCGGTCTCAGTCACCAGATCTCAACCCAATTTAACACTTATGGGAGATTCTGGAGCGGCGCCCGAGACAGCGTTTTCCACCACCATCAACAAAACACCAAATTATGGAATTTCTCGTGGAGCAATGGTGTCACATCCCTTCAATAGAGTTCCAGACAGTGTAGAATATAAACTCAAAATAAGAAACGTCCGTTTCTCAGGACCGTCTTTCAAAGATATTTGGAGTTTTACGAATTAACTTCACAGCTCTTCATTGTAAAGTGTTTAAACACTGTTTCCCATGCTTATTCAATGAACCGTAAACAATTCATGAACATGCACCTGTGGAACGGTCGTTAATACACTAACACCTTACAGACGATAGGCAATTAAGGTCACAGTTATGAAAACTTAGGACACTAAAGAGGCCTTCCTACTGACTCTGAAAAACAGCAAAAGAAAGATGCCCAGGGTCCCTGCTCATCTGCGTGAACGTACCTTAGGCATGCTGCAAGGAGGCATGAGGACTGCAGATGTGGCCAGGGCAATAAATTGCAATGTCCGTACTGTGAGATGCCTACGACAGCGCTACAGGGAGAGGATAACAGCTGATCGTCCTCGTAGTCGCAGACCACGTGTAAAAACACCTGCACAGGATCGGTACATCCGAACATCACACCTGTGGGACAGGTACAGGGTGGCAACATCAACTGCCTGAGTTACACCAGGAATGCACAATCCCTCCATCAGTGCTCAGACTGTCCGCAATAGGCTGAGAGAGGCTGGACTGAGGGCTTGTAGGCCTGTTGTAAGGCAGGTCCTCACCAGACATCACCGGCAACAACGTCTGAGGCCTGCACTCTGGAGCGAGATCGATTTGGAGGTGGAGGGTCCGTCATGGTCTGGGACGGTATGTCACAGCATCATCGGACTGAGCTTGTTGTCATTGCAGGCAATCTCAATGCTGTGCGTTACAGGGAAGACATGCTCCTCATGTGGTACCCTTCCTGCAGGCTCATCCTGACATGACCCTCCAGCATGACAATGCCACCAGCCATACTGCTCGTTCTGTGCGTGATTTCCAGCAAGACAGGAATGTCAGTGTTCCTCCATGGCCAGCGACGAGCCCGGATGTCTCAGTTGTTGAATCTTATGTTCATACAAATATTTACACATGTTAAGTTTGCTGGAAATAAACACAGTTGACAGTGAGAGGACATTTCTCTTTTTGCTGAGTTTATGTCAAGGTGGGGCGGAAGGTCTCCTAGTGGTTAGAGCGTTGGGCCAGTAACTGAAATGTTGCTGGATTGAATCCCGAGCTGACAAGGTAAAAATCTGTCATTTTACCCCTGTTCCGCGGTAGGCCGTCATTTTTTAAAAAGGCTAATTTTATTTTATTTTTTTCCTTTATTTAACTAGGCAAGTCAGTTAAGAACAAATTCTTATTTTCAATGACGGCCTAGGAACAGTGGGTTAAATGCCTGTTCAGGGGCAGAACGACACATTTGTACCTCGTCAGCTCGGGGGTTTGAACTTGCAACCTTCCGGTTACTAGTCCAACGCTCTAACCACTAGGCTACCCTGCCACCCCAGTAAATATGTACTTGTTCTTAACTGACTTGCCTAGTTTGATAAAGGTTCAATTAAAAAAAGCTGTTCTGGCTCATGGTTAAGACACTTTATGTTGGTGTTTCCTTTATTTTGGCATTTACCTGTACATACATACTGTACATACATACACTTTCCTTCTGTACTCAGATGACAAGAAGAGACAGGAGTGGATATAACAGGCACATCTAGACTAAATCTATATCTAAACACACAAATGCCAGGGATACAAAATACTTTACCTTGTTCTCCGAAATGTGTGTTAACTTGCAAAATAATAAAGTTGATTAAAATCTTCATAAACAAAATCACAGGAACAATCATGTGCTCAAAGAAATAATGCAGTCTGACATATGACAGGGGAACACTGCTAACCAAATACTCTCTATTCAGTAGGGCATACATCAATGACCTGATTAAAATCAATGACAAAGCATAGCATATTACCATGCAAACGCCAACGATTTCATCAGCATCATCCTCTATGCAAATACAGCATTATATTCAATATGGCGTCCAATCTGAGATTGACACTCACATGATTGATGTAGATGCTCTTCCGTTTTTCTCGCACTGCAAATTGAGAGAGAGAGCGAGATGAAATCAGTGACAGCATGGCAACAGTCAATGATTAAGCACACAAGATTGAGCAGAGTTCATCCCCTGGAGTTGAAACACACGCTGATAGGGGTCAAGGCAGGTTGCAGTACACAGCCATTACTGACAGGGGGCAGTCAATCCCAAGGCTGTCCTGCTCTATATGGATTGGCCATTTTTCAATATCAGCTTTGTGGGAACTCGAAAAAAATAAAAAAAATATGTATCGCTCAAAAGTACTGCTCAAGCAAATAATTGCGACAAGTCAACATTTCCTTCAAAATGACACTTATGCTCATTTCTGACATAGATGAACGGCTGTGGGGTAATACAAATGCTTTTCATTCCTCAAAGGCCTTAAATTAACATCACGTTTAGCCCTCTGAACTGTGTGAAAGCAGAAAGCAAAGCAATTGAGTTAATTGCTTAATTAATCCTTTCATGCGTTTGCCCCTAAAAAAATCCTCTGGGGATTACATCAAATCTAAATGGTTCATTCACGCTAATATTGTCATGTCTATAACTATAGCGCCACTTCGCTATCTGGCTTTATTTCAATCATGTCATTGTATTCATGTGGTGAATACAGGGCATTCATACTGTTTATCAGTAGTCTAATGATTCCTCATTGGGCCTTGCTGCGATTGATGGGTTGACTCCAAGTATGGAAGCCGCTCTGATTGGGTGACGGAGATCCAGTGTGTGTGTGTGTGTGTGTGTGTGTGTGTGTGTGAGAGTGACGTAGCGACATAGAAGGAGCGCTGCATGGCCAAGCAGCAGGGCAGGACGAGATACACAACGCTGACATCGTGAAGCTCTGGCACCTTGCTACACAATCAGCTCACACACACACACACACCCAAAACACACACACACACACACACCTAAACCCTGTGAGGAATCATGGCTGTGCACATTCTAAAATAAAGCGTGGAGGCGAGCGTTTGCAACACAAGGCGTCACACATTTTCACATGTTCAAATATTGATCTAGCTGGGAAACTCTGATTGTGCTTCTTAAAAAGGCACAGAGGGGCTGGGTGTGCGAGAATGTCTCATCGGTACATTCCAGTTTTAGCAGAAGTGGCTAGGGTTGTACAGATAACACGCGTCATGCAGGAGGTAAAGCTTACAATAATCCACAAAATATGAACACATATGCTGTATATACACACACACACACACACACACACACACACACACACACACACACAGAAATCTGCTGCAAAAACATATTGCGGTGTTCCCGTCAGAAGCACACAGCTTGAGACGACAGAGCAGGGCTATACCCCAAAACACAAGCCAAACACGCACCCGTCACACCAGCCTACACCAAATCCTACTTACCTTTCTTATTGAGGACAGGAACTGAAAAAGACAAAGTTGAAGCGGTCTCTACATATATCTATTTACCTAGCAACGTAAAAAGGGACAAGTAACAAATGCAGTTGGATTCCTGTCTTTTTATCTTTCTCATATCGCATCAATGAGCCTGCATCCCAAACGGCACCCCATTTCCTACATAGTGTACAGTTAAAGGAATAGGAACCCATTTGGGACACAGCCATCGCTAACTAGGACAGTAGACTGTTACATAACAAAGAAAGCACCTCACAAAACGGTAATTATCTACAACGCTTAAAGCAATACTTTACTACGACATCAACCCGCGGTCGGCTACACATGAGCTGTCTGCCAAATCATCCACGCTGCAAGGCATGAGATGAGAAATGAGAAATTCATTTGATTAAACCGTTATTATAGTTTGAACACGATCGGCATCTGTGACTTCCAATTCATTCCTGCAGACGTCGTCTTCTCACCACTGTAAAAATGGATTCGCTTTGAAAATAAGGGTTTTTACGAAAAGGCTTCATAGTGCCACAGATAATATCCCATGACTCAGCGTAGTGGAGAAGTTAGTGTTCAGAGAGAGAGAGAGAGAGAGGGAGGAAGAGAGTGAGGGAGGAAGAGAGCGATTGGGAAGGGAAAGGAGGGCGAGAGAGAAATGAAAAGAGATTAAAAAGAGAAAGATAGTGAGAAGGAGAGACACAGAGATTCAAAAGGAGAGAGAGAGGTGAGAGAGAGAGAGAGAAAGAGAGAGTGCAACGTACTAGAGAGAGAGGAGAGATTGAAAATGAAAGAGTGAGAGGAGAGGGACACTCACCATCTGTCTGGGATTTGCTGAGGAATATGGTGCTGGCTCTGGGATGGTCTGAAGGGTTGTACTCCATGTTCAGATCTGATGAAGGAGGAAACAAACAGCCATCAGCTCCGGTGCATACTGCTCAATGTACTGTATACTCTGCTGGTTGTATATCGATTCAGAGAGGGCAAACAACGAACCCAGACAGGTATAGACCTGGATCACGGAACAACACACATGCTGATGAGAAAGAGGCGTCGCACACAGCCATTTGTTGAACAGATGAGAAAAAAGGTGATCATGAGTACAGAAAGACTGCCTTGAATACTGACTGTCTGGGGATACCAGTAGTGTAGGATTTGTCCCAAATGGGACCCTATTCCTTATATAATGCACTACTTTTGACCAGAGCCCTATGGACCCAGATGAAAGAATAGGGTGCCAAACGGGATGCAAATACATTCTGACTGAAAGGTCCATTTCAGGGGAGCATGTAGTTAAACATAGCAACCACCAGGTGGCGTAACGCCGAGGAGCAGCGGTTTGGCGGAGATCGAGGCAGACTGGTACGGCAATGAAAAAGTCTTATTTGATCAAATGCCTGTTTTCATGTGATGCTTTTACACACTGGGTGTTAACTTGATAACAGGTCCATCAGCATAAATTACGGAATATTGCGGAAGTTACCATGGCACCAGGCAATAAAAATTAACATATTAGTTACACTGCAAAAAAATGTTGATGCTACCTAGATATCTCTTACCATAAGAATGCATTGATTTGATGTCTTACCAAGACAACCTATCTTAGTGCACTGGCAGATAATTGTATTACTTTAACTGTCTCAGGCTTGACATCCACTACCCAGTCCCCCTGTCTCTGGCTCTGGGCCAGGACCCCCACCCAGGGGACCGCTGTCAGTCCTGACATCCACTACCCAGTCCCCCCTGTCTCTGACTATGGGCCAGGATCCCACCCAGGGGACCGCTGTCAAGCCTGACATCCACTACCCAGTCCCCCTGTCTCTGGCTCTGGGCCAGGACCCCCACCCAGGGGACCGCTGTCAGTCCTGACATCCACTACCCAGCCACCCTGTCTCTGGGCCAGGATCCCACCCAGGGGACCGCTGTCAAGCCTGACCATCCACTACCCAGCCCCCCCGGTCTCTGGCTCTGGGCCAGGATCCCACCCAGGGGACCGCTGTCAGTCCTGACATCCACTACCCAGCCCCCCCTGTCTCTGGCTCTGGGCCAGGACCCCACCCAGGGGACCACTGTCAGTCCTGACATCCACTACCAAGCCCCCCTTGTCTCTGGGCCAGGATCCCACCCAGGGGACCACTGTCAGTCCTGACATCCACTACCCAGCCACCCTGTCTCTGGGCCAGGATCCCACCCAGGGGACCGCTGTCAAGCCTGACATCCACTACCCAGCCCCCCCTGTCTCTGACTATGGGCCAGGATCCCACCCAGGGGACCGCTGTCAGTCCTGACATCCACTACCCAGCCACCCTGTCTCTGGGCCAGGATCCCACCCAGGGGACCGCTGTCAAGCCTGACATCCACTACCCAGTCCCCCTGTCTCTGGCTCTGGGCCAGGATCCCACCCAGGGGACCGCTGTCAGTCCTGACATCCACTACCCAGTCCCCTGTGTCTCTGACTCTGGGCCAGGATCCCACCCAGGGGACCGCTGTCAGGCCTGACATCCACTACCCAGCCCCCCGGTCTCTGGCTCTGGGCCAGGATCCCACCCAGGGGACCGCTGTCAGTCCTGACATCCACTACCCAGCCCCCCTGTCTCTGCCTCTGGGCCAGGCCCTGGGTCCTGACCCTGTCAGCAGCCACGGGGATCCAAGCATAACGTCATCCTGGCAGGAAAGGCCAGATAGGGACTACACCCAGCCATACCACCAGCTGCAGAGAGGAGAGGAGAGGAGAGCCACTGCCCGAAGAACAGCTCCTCAACAGAGGTGATAGATGAGAGGAGAGAGTGAGTGAGTGTGAAAGAGGAGTGGAAGACAGGGTTCAAGCGCCCGCCTACAGACCCAAAGCCTTAGAAATATGAGTCATCGTAGGTTGAGATGCCCTGCTTTCTTTCTTCAGCCCTGGCATAATACTACTGTCTTACCAGAGCACAAATACATCAGATGGCGCTCTACGCCGGTCGTAACAGAGCGGGAGTTGTGACTTGATATGGTTGAGCTATTGCTTTACAAATTAACTGATGGATCACATTATAGTGATATGAGGAGACCTAGTTAAGCTGGGGGAAATAACGACTCCTATAGGAGGTCATCTGAGTGGAGCAGCTACTATTATGCTCAAACTCTTTTGAACTGCAGTTCTTTTGTGTGTAAGAGGCACTTAAAGCTCAAAGGAGATACAGCTAGCTCCCTCCACACACTCCAGTGACCTACGTACGGCGCAGGCAGCACTCCGAGGAGGAGGAGAACTATGTGATGAATAAAAGATGGGGTAGTTTATCAACGGTGTGGGAAGGAGCCAGAAGACGCGAGAGACGAAAACAAGGTTTATTAGTCCAATGTGTACTGTAACAGCCTGATCTGTATTTCAGAAGTCTACTCAATGAAAAGTTAGTGTTAAATACAGGCACGCAAACACAATATGATTGTCTCAGTACCCTTTGATTTAGGGTTTTCTTTGGAGTGGCCCTTCCTCTCAGCCTGTACAGTGGTGCACGTCCACGCGCGCACATTCACACACACTGTCCACCCTTCTAACTTCCTGTGTTTCAGGAAACTGGACAGGAAGTCACATCGGGGTCTGCTACACAAAACTAACCAGCTCTATTGTTTTAGAGTTATGACAAAAGGGGGAGTTGTCTTGCGCTACCGAAATGAGGTAAATCAAAGCGTATGTTTACATGCACACTAATAATTTGATATTAAACCGATTATGGCAGTAGGCCGAGTATAGCATTAGTCATGCAAACACCTTACTCTGCTTATCTTAACATGTGCGTGTACTAACACCAGCCGAGAGCCTCCCTCTTTAGCGCCAGTGAAGTGAGTTCGGAACAACTGAAAGTATCCATCTTTGAAGACATTTTCACATAAAAAGTCTATATACAGTGCATCCGGAAAGCATTCAGACTCCTTAAAGTTTTTCACATTTTGTTACATTACAGCCTTATTCTAAAATGTATTAAATTAACTTTTTTTTAAACATTTCTTTGCAAATTTATATATGTATTTTTTTTAATCACATTTATATATTCAGGCCCTTTACTCGGTACTTGGTTGAAGCACCTTTGGCAGCGATTACAGCCTCGAGTCTTCTTGAGTATGACGCTACAAGCTTGGTGCACCTGTATTTGGGGAGTTTCTCCCATTCTTCTCTGCAGATCCTCTCAAGCTCTGTCAGGTTGGATGGGGAGTGTTACTGCACAGCTACTTTCAGGTCTCTCCAGAGATGTTCCATCTCAAGGTTCAAGTCCGAGCTCTGGCTGGGCTACTCAAGGACACTCAAAGACTTGTCCCGAAGCCACTCCTGTGTTGTCTTGGCTGTGTGCTTAAGATTGTTGTTCTGTAGGAAGGTTAACCTTCGCCCCCGTCTAAGATCCTGAGCACTCTGGAGCAGGTTTTCATCAAAGATCTCTCTGTACATTGCTCCGTTCATCTTTCCCTCAACCCTGACTAGTCTCCCAGTCCCTGCCGCTGAAAAACATTCCCACAGCATGATGCTGCCACCACCATGATTCACCGTAGAGATGATGCCAAATTTCCTCCAGACATGACATTTGGCATTCAGGCCAAAGAGTTCTATCTTGGTTTCATCAGACCAGAGAATATTGTTTCTCATGGTCTGAGAGTCCTTTAGCTGCCTTTTGGCAAACTCCAAACGGGCTGTCATGTGCCTTTTACTGAGGAGTGGCTTCCGTCTGGCCTCTCTACCATAAAGGCCTGATTGGTGGAGTGCTGCAGAGATGGTTGTCCTTCTGGAAGGTTCTCTCATCTCCACAGTGGAACTCTGGAGCTCTGTCAGAGTGACCATCGGGTTCTTGGTCACCTCCCTGACCAAGGCCCTTCTCCCCCGACTGCTCAGTTTGGCCGGGCGGCAAGCTATAGGAAGAGTCTTGGGGGTTCCAAAATTCTTCCATTTAAGAATAATGGAGGCCACTGTGTTCTTGAGGACCTTCAATGCTGCAGAAATGTTTTGCTACCCTTCCCCAGATCTTTGCCTTGACGCAATCCTGTCTACAGACAATTCTTTTGACCTCATGGCTTGGTTTTTGCTCTGACATGCACTGTCAACTGTGGGACCTTTTGCCTTTCCAAATAATGTCCAATCAATTGAATTTACCACAATCAAGTTGTAGAAACATCTCAAGGATGATCAATGGTAACAGGACGCACAGGAGCTCAATTTCGAGTCTCATAGCAAAGGGGTTGAATACTTATGTAAATAAGATATTTCAGTTTTTAATTTATTGTAAATTTGCAAACATTTCTAAAAACGTGTTTTTGCTTCGTCATTATGGGGTATTGTGTGTAGATTGATGAGGATTTTGTTTTATTTAATCCATTTTAGAATAAGGCTATAACGTAACAAAATGTGGAAAAAGTCAAGGGGTCTGAATACTTTCCGAATGCACTGTATGTCTGAACTCGGAATCAAATAGGCTTCCCGAAAATAACATGGTCGCAGTGGTAGAACTCTTATTTTTATTGAGATTTTCTGCATTTATCAAAGTCCCATCAAGTAGCCTGATTTCAGATGTGGCCATGTAAACAGGATTATTAGGGAAATCGTTCTTCTTTCAAAGCATGTGAAGGTCTTAATCAAACTATCATATTAATCTGACTATCCACAATAATTGTATTTTGTTTGCAAATAATCATACTCGGTGAGACTGTATTGTACACGCACACCCCCTGTATTCCCATTATCCTTCCGTCAGTCCTGCTTCTGTGCAGCTCAACTTCCATCCACTTTCGCTGCCAACAAACGTTTGTTCAAATGAATCAAGCATCCAACAAACACATTGGATTTACGGGCCATTTCTCAGTGAGCCAAGGGTCTTATTGGGCACCGGTGTTGACAGAATGGCAACATCAAAACGCCACTTAATACACTCCCACAGCGATCGCAGGGTGCTTGGCCAAGCTGATAAATCAATGAGGTACATCAGTGTCCCCTGCTGCTGCTCCTTGTCTGAGCCCTCATACATTGCGCCCAACAGCTGCAGACTTACATGGACAGTGGCCACAGCTCCTGTTCGCTGTCCCTCCATCCCTTCACCATCACCGAGGGCAGTGTGGGTCGGCAGGCTGCCAGGCAGGCTGGTCCTGTCACTGTAGCACATTGGACCAGCTAGGCCCAGGGCTGGCAGTCCGTCATTACAAGTCACCAGACAGACAGCACAAAGAGCAGAGAACCCAATGATTCACCAAGAACTTACTACCGCGACACCAGCCAGGAGAGACCAGATGGCTGCGCCAACTCCATGGCATCTCTGACTGACTGTGTGTCAGAGATCCTGTTATTCACAAATTATAGGATCTCGGCTGTTATCTTGGTAGAGAGCGTAGTCTTCTTTCATGTAACACTTGGTCCTGAGCTTGACTAACCCTATACTCATGCCTCCTTTCCTTAGTTAGCAAATGAAACTTGTCTTTATAGTCTGCAATCTGGAAGGAAAGGAGACAAGGAGAGGAGACAAGAAGAGCAGTACACACATCTAGATAGATGTAATGTGAGCTTGCTTTTGTATGTATGCTACTGCACATGTAGTATATGCTTCTGTTTATGGCGTGTTACAGAGTAAACCTTGATGTGACGTGTATGTTTTTATTGATTCCATGGAACCCAGGACTCCCTGGAACACAGTGGTAATTGTTACTGAGTGGACTATCCTGGCTAAATAAGGAACATTCAATTACACGAATGTGATCCAGGATTAGCATGACGCCACCTTTCAGTGTGGAGAGACAGGCACAAAGACAAGGACATAGAGTCACAAGGTTGACTCCACTCAACCCGATAATTCGAACCGATCCTTCCAAGCATGTTTTCCTCAGAGCTGCAGGACGTGCCTGACAAGACGTACCAGAGCATTACAGACGACCAGGGTCACAAATGGCACATGTCCTGTTCAAAAGAAGTGCACTTTAAAGGCCCAGCGCAGTCAAAAACTTGATTTCCCTGTATTTTATATATTCGCCATGACCCTCCACTAAAATCTTGTCCGTCTCCTCTCCGAGTTGAAATAGCCACTTTAGAGCAGCTTAGCGCTGTGAACTGATGGAGGCTCTCTCACACTTATCAGGCCCATGGGAGCTTCCTCACTGAACTGAACTGGTTAATAAAAGAAGTTCCATTTCTCCTGACCCTGGTGGTGATAGCAGCATTGGAAAACGAGTAAGGGACTTGTGTGATAGAGTCAGAGAGCCTGGCGATGAACTGGTATTTCTGAAGATAATTCACCCTGAAGCGGTAAAGCATGAGGCTAGAGGCTAGAACCTAATCTGACACAGCTGGCTAAATGGCCTGGGCAAATAGTCAGGACTGTGTTATCCCCACTGG
The DNA here is from genome assembly GCF_045791955.1 of Oncorhynchus clarkii lewisi. NCBI lineage: Eukaryota > Metazoa > Chordata > Actinopteri > Salmoniformes > Salmonidae > Oncorhynchus > Oncorhynchus clarkii. Next base: position 25,429,173 of record NC_092157.1, read on the forward strand.
CTTTTCAAACCCAAACGTGATTCCTCACTTATGAATGACCCTACAACTACAGTAACAGGTTTACTGTGAATGTTACACAAGAAGTCTCCTTTACACTGAGCATGACACTAGCAATAACAGTATGTGTGATGGTAGTGTATGACCAGCTCAGTGAGACCCAGTAGCTCAGCAGTCAGGGGTAATCCTGGTCACCCATGACACAAGTCGGTATTCGACGTCCATCTGTGTCCGAGGACGTCGGGAGATGACACGGAAACCGGCCACAAGGGGTTACAGTGAGAGCAGAAAGCATTTGACTCCCAAGGTTGGAAGTTCAAATACAGCAATAGGAAGTTGTTTTTCCATTTTTGTTTTAAGCCTATCCTAAACCTGAACCATTCTGAGTTAATGCCTAAACTTAACCTTAACTTAGACATGTGTACAGTGTGTATCACTGTGCTGAAATGTATCATAAGAAACTGCTGCTGAGTAGAACACACACACACACACACTCACAGTCATCCTTGAAAAGCAAACAAATAAAGGACATTTAGTCAAGTGATTTAGACAAAAGGAGATGCACGTCTCCGGATTCTCTTTTCCATGACTTCAGCAGTCTACTGTGACTGTCTCACATCTCTGATTGCATCTCTTATACTGATGGCTGAGTGTGTGTGGACCCCTGTGATGGTGATTAAATCTCCAGGACCCGACATAAATGCTTGTCCGGGACAAGAAAACAGGCCACCCTGTTCACGAAAATGGATCACACCTACAGACAGTGAGTCACATGGCTTGCTATATAAAGCAGGCAGACAGGCATCGAGGCATTCAGTTACTGTTCGATTCAATTTTAGAATGGGCAAAACAAGTGACCTAAGTGACTTAGAGCGTGGTATGATCGTCAGTGCCAGGCACGCCAGATCTAGTATCTCAGAAACGGCTTCCCTCCGGGGCTTTTATGAACGAAGGTGTCTAGTGTTTCCCCAGAATGACGCGACAAACCAAAATCATCCAATCATTGTTGATGAGCGAGGTCGAAAGAGAACGGCTGGCCACAAACAGACAAATAACAGAGCAGTACAACAGTGGTGTCAGGAACCGCACCTCGGTGAGCACAACTCATTGATCCTTGTCACGGATGGGCTATTGTAGCAGACGACCACACCGGGTTCCACTCCTATCAGATAAAAACAAGAAGGAGCGGCCCCAGTGGAAATGCGACCAACACTGGACAATTGAGGAGTGGAAAAACATTGCGTGGTCTGATGAATCCCAGTTCCCGTTGCGTCATGCTGATGGCAGAGTCAGGATCTGGCGTAAGCGGCATGAGTCCATGGACCCATCCTGCCTGGTGTCAACGGTACAGGCTGGTGGTCTACCGCCATCCAATATGCAGCAACTGCTTGATGCCATTGCATCAGCATGGACCAACATCCATGTGGAACGTTTCCGGCTTAATTCCACAAATTAACTTTTAACAAGGCACACCTGTTAATTGAAATGCATCCCAGGTGACTACCTCATGACGCTGGTTTAAAACACTGAACACAGTGTAACTACACTCATAAACAAACATGACCCTCAGTGTTCTTGGCTAGAGAGACAAAGATAACTATGCTTAGTTTTTTTCATTCATCTGGCTTTATCTTCTCTTTCGTGTGGCTTTAAATGTCAAGAGTGATTAAACTGTGCATTAATGTAGGTTTAAACATTTACTCTGTGATATTTGAACTTAATGAACCCTGAACTTGATGAAAGTCAACACTGACACACTGAGATTCATTAGGTCTCAGTTTCAGAACAATTAACACCCTCAAGAAGAAATTAATATTTCAGTACCAAGATTGCTATCTTTGTCTCTGTGTGTGTGTGTGTGTGTGTGTGTGTGTGTGTGTGTGTGTGAACCAAACCAACAAGGTCATAAGTCAGTGTTAAAACAGAGAGATGCTAAGTGTCCCCTATATGAATGTGCAGTGATGTCAAATAAAGACCTGATAAATGGAGTCAATAAGAGCTTAACAGCCTGGGAGGTGACACGGCTAACTGACCTCACACATGTTCCTTTGCCATCTGCCTCCTGATTCTGGGAGTGTGGGTCACTTCTTTCTCCGGTTATCTCTCTCCGTTCTCCATCATTATCCCAGCATTCACTTCAACCAGGCAATGTTTATGCCTACTTCTCTAGGCAGACTGGGGAGAGATAAATGGGACCTCCCACACGGCGCAGAGCACCCAGAACGGCTAACAATGCCAACAACGCTAAATGATCAGAGTCAGGCTAAAGCAACATCAATATCCCCGCTGCATCGCCACCACGTTCCATCACGGAAACATACTGTAAGACAAATCTGCTCGCCAGACTAATGGAATGTGTGAGTAATGCATACAATACAACTAGAAGTAGGAGAGTAAATAGTAGTATCAGTCGATTCATTTGATATCATTCTGAGAACCTAGCATTGACTGAAAATCAAATAGCATTCACCCTTATCCTGTAGTTAGTCCCGCCAGTGTCACAAAGATGATATGTAACACTTGTTGCTTGTTAATCTAATTCCCCAGTCAGTCACTATCACCATTTAGTGAAAACCAAGCCTAGATAATACAGTACATGACCAGCACAAACTTATGAAAGTGACCGGGCACTTTCTGTAAAAACTATTTATTCCACAAACTTCTATCTGCAGTCACAAAATTCAAATGAATGGGAGTCATTTTTACAAAGTCCCAAATGAGATCCCAGAGGAATATGGGGGAGATATAGAGAATATGATATACAGAATATGAGTTATTTATTTATGTCATTATTTTCAAATTTCTAAATAAAAATACAACGTCTCATTGTGTGTTCAACCAAATAGTCCTTGGTATGGGGACAGAGTATCCCTGGGTGTGTCTACTCTTCTCCAGGGGTGGTTTCTCATTAAGTTGGAGCCAAGTGGATGGAGCCCCAGCAGGGGGGGTCAGGGAGAGGAAGGGAGACTGCTGACCTTCGCTGCAGCACCACACACAAACACAGCCAGACCTGAAGGTCAATACTCAGCGGGTCTCGTCAACAATGGACCACTAAATCCTTATACAGGAAGCCAGCAGCCCACCCGCCAAACCCGGGGCAGTGTTTACACATGCACCCTGGCCTGGACTCTAGCCCTGATAGTGGTTACTATGGCGGGCCGTATTAACAGTGGTCACAGCCAATACAGAGACCAGACACGGGCATTGACTGTAAAGGTTTTCATATTTTAATGGATTAACATACCCATTAAGCCCAGGTACCCATTAAGCCCAGGTACCCATTACGCCCAGGTACCCATTAAGCCCAGGTACCCATTAAGCCCAGGTACCCTTTAAGCCCCAGGTACCCTTTAAGCCCCAGGTACCCATTAAGCCCCAGGTACCCATTAAGCCCAGGTACCCATTAAGCCCAGGTACCCTTTAAGCCCCAGATACCCATTAAGCACAGGTACCCATTAAGCCCTGGTACCCTTTAAGCCCCAGATACCCATTAAGCCCAGGTACCCATTAAGCCCAGGTACCCATTAAGCCCAGGTACCCTTTAAGCCCCAGGTACCCATTAAGCCCAGGTACCCTTTAAGCCCCAGGTACCCATTAAGCCCAGGTACCCTTTAAGCCCCAGGTACCCATTAAGCCCAGGTACCCTTTAAGCCCCAGGTACCCATTAAGCCCAGGTACCCATTAAGCCCAGGTACCCATTAAGCCCAGGTACCCATTAAGCCAACTTCTATCTTGGATTCAAAGATAAAATATATATTCCCCCTGCTGTTTAATGTTTCAACCAATTAATCTGAGTGTGATATCAGTTTTTATTCTAAGCCAATGAGATGTTTTACAATGAAGTTACTGACAGTTGTGTAACTTTCCACTAGTGGACAATTTCAAAGCTGCAAAAACAACTTGTGTTATACACATTTTCCAGATATTTTTAGTACCTTCTCAGATAAGTGATCATACTTTATGTACATTTAAGAGATTAACGTGCTGATAAATGCACATAATAACATATTTCATGGGTATTAATCACCATTTCTTACCAATTGAAAATATGGGTTTTTTATGCTAGCATGTCAGTCACACAGCAGCATCATAACTTGGTGAAATACAACAAGATAATAGATTTCAGGTATTCACAGCTTACATTTTTTAAATATAATTTTGTCTTATTTCACTATTAAATTAACCTTGCATTATTATACATACGGTGCCATCCGAAAGTGCACACCAGTATCTCTACTTGCACATCATCATCTGCTCATTTATCACTCCAGTGTTCATCTGCTAAATTGTAATTCTTCGCTACTATGGCCTATTTATTGCCCTCCTCCTCATGCCTTTTGCCCACACTGTATATATACTTTATTTTCTTTCTACTGTCATTGACTTTATTGTGTTATTGGCTTGTTTATTGTTTATTCCATGTTACTCCATGTGTAACTCTGTGTTTGTGTCGAACTGCTTTGCTTTATCTTGGCCAGGTCGCAGTTGTAAATTAGAACTTGTTCTCAACTAGCCTACCTGGTTAAATAAAGGTGAAATATATATATATATATATATATATTTTTTTTTTTAAGTATTCACACCCCTCGACTTTTTCCACATTTTGTTGTGTTAAACCTGAATAAAAAGTTGATTAAAGTTAGATTTTTTGTCACTGGCTTACACACAATACCCCATAATGTCAAAGTGGATTATGTTTTTCATTTTTTTCATTCAACAATGAAAAGCTGAAACGTCTTGAGTCAATAAGAGTGAAATGAAATTAGCCTGTACAGAATAAAAATATTGCAAAACATTCTGTTTGCAACAAGGCGCTAAAATAATACTGCAAAGAAATGTAGAATAGCAATGAACTTTTTGTCCTGAATGCAGTGTCATGTCTGAGTAGCACTCTCCATATTTTCTTAGCATGGTGGTGGTTGCATCATGTTATGGGTATGTTTGTAATGGTTATGAACTGGGGAGTTTTTCAGAATGCAAAATAGATGGAATGGAGAAGAGGAAAAATCCTAAAGGAAAACCTGGTTCAGTCTGCTTTCTACCAGACACTGGGAAATGAAATCACCTTTCAGCAGGACAATAAACTAAAAGGCCAAATCTACACTTGAGTTGCTTCCCAAGAAGACCGTAAATGTTCCTGATTGGCCGAGTTACAGTTTTGACTTAAATCTGTTTGAAAATCTATGGCAAGACCTGAAAATGGTTGTCTAGCAATGCTCAATAATCAATTTGACAGAGCATGAAGAATTTTTAAAAGAACAAATGCACCAATGTTGCACAATCCAGGTGTGGAAAGCTCTTAAGAGACTTAACCAGAAATACTCACAGCTGTAATCGCTGCCAAAGGTGATTCTAACATGTATTGCCTCCATTGGAGGCTGCTTGAGGAAGAACGGGTCATAATAATGTCTGGAACGAGCCCGTCCTCCACAATTAAGGTGAGACCAACTTCCTGTGACTGACTCAGGGGATTGAATACTACTCTAATCAAGATATATTAGTGTTATAATTTTCAGAAATTTTCTTCCACTTTGACATTAGTATTTTCTGTAGATCGTTGACAAAAACTACAATTAAATACAAAGTGGGATCAAAATGTAACACAACAAAATGTGGAAAAGGTCAAGGGGTTTAAATTCTTTCTGAAGGCACTGTTTTTATTTGATTTATTTAGCCTTATTTAACTAGGCATTTAACTAGGCAAGTCAGTTAAGAACAAATTCTTATCTACAATGACGGACTACTCCGGCCAAATCCGGACGACGCTGGGCCAATTGTGCGCCGCCCTATGGCACTCCCAATCACGGCCTGGATACAGCCTGGATTCGAACCAGGTACTATAGTTACGCCTTAAGCACTGAGATGCAGTGCCTTAGAACGCCGCGCCACTCGGGAGCCCACTGCGCCACTCGGGAGCCCACTGCGCCACTCGGGAGCCCACTGCGCCACTCGGGAGCCCACTGCGCCACTCGGGAGCCCACTGCGCCACTCGGGAGCCCACTGCGCCACTGTAGATGCCATTAATGTACATTTGACATTAATCTCAGGTGAGCTGAAAGGGTACAGTAGCACAAAAAGAACTCTAGACAGAATGGAAATGGAAAAAATCAAAAATAATTGTTCAACATGATCAATACTAACTCTGCATAATATTATAGTATATATATGTATCATGTACAACCTCACGAGAGATACATTTGTCATTTTATCTCCCCTTTTCTTACAAAAATTAGGGTAGTATGTGTTAGAAATGTCTAAACTTAGATTTTGCTGCTTAATAGGTATACTTACCCAACATGCAATATGAATGACCGACTGCCTTTGGTGATGTTTTCACTCTAAATGAATGATAGAGGTTAGTGTCATCCTAGTATGAGGAAAAAGTGCTATTCATTTATTACTTTAGCCACAAAAAATTGTAAAGTTGCGAGTCAGAGCTGATGAGCAGTTCTTGCCATTTAATGACATCATTAGAGCCAACGTCCTTAGCCTATTGAAGGGACGCTTCCAATGGTCTGTTCTAAAAGCCATCTGTGAGCCGACACATTGTGCCACACTCACTTGTCCCGCACTTCCTGTGAGCGTGGACAGATGGGAAGGCATTTCCTGTCTAGAGGACGGGCCATATCCTCTCCTCGCCCTGGGAAGACGCTACAGTAGTAGAGGCAACTGATAAGATAATGTCACCTTACAATGCTTAATAAGGCATTCAAAAACATTCATAAGGGAAACTAGTAACTAAGATACTTTATATAACCACAACCTGCATAATACTAGAAGACACCTTGCCATTTATCTATCAAAACCACATCTTTAACAAAATAAACAGATTTATCTTGGAGGTAAAGAGCCTGGTATGTTTTTACCCAGCTTTCCAGCTCTACAGTCACCAACTTAAAAAAATAAAAAAAATGTATCAATGAGTTTCCTCGGTGTGTGGTTCTGACATGAATCACTGGTATCCCATTGTGCTACAAATACCAGGCAGTCTGGTAGAGCAACAGAAAGACGAGGGAGAGAGAGGCCGGTGAAGATAAATGAACCCAACAGATAGAGGTCAGTGGGTATACAGCAGGGGATAGGATACAACAGATTATCATCCAGTGAGACAGAACAAGTAGAGAAGTTACCAAGTCACATAAAAACACACAAGACCAAACCCCATTATCGAAAAATCGGAATTACTCAATGAACGCGCATTCAAAACCCGGGCCTAAGTTTCCCTGGATTCTTCCCCCTTGTGGCATATATCTTGTCATACATACCAATGTGGTTAGTTAGCGTTGTAGAGCCTGGTATTTTAGTGCTGAGGACGGATCGTTTAGAGGAGATGGATGGCTGCAATTAGCCGGGAGTTGAAGCAGTGCAGCCAGTGGAGACAGTGAGGTATCATGCTCCGCCAGGTTCCAGCCAACCCCAGCTCCAATGGACGATGAGTAGCTAGGGCCCCACTAGGTACCGCTCATATAGAGCTTAGTCCCGGGAAACCATGAGCAGGAAATCTGGTTAACAGTATTGGAACAGGGACAATGAGAAGACCAGCTAACACAGGCATGCACACACACACACACAAAATGAGTGGAACATGTCGAACTAAATGCATGCGAGACAAATCACTTCTACATTTCGAATAATGTTTGAACCATTGTTTCCACAGCTCTTGAGTCGAGTCGTTTCCTCTAACAGATTTAAATTCCTTGTGGGCCAAGGTTCAAGTCAACATATTTCCACCGTTAATAATAAGTCATCGTCAAGGCAACGGTAGATCTGCTGAGACGAGCAGATCATAGGACAGGTGGGGATGTGAGTGGGTGAGAGGATGAAGGGGGTCATAAAGATCTGGCACCCTGCCTGCCTTTGAAGCTCAGGGGACTGGGATTCAAGGACGGGGAGCAGGGGAGAGGGGGTGGTTGGTTCGCCCCCAAGCTCCACAACAAGCCCAGCTGAGACCCACAGGCACTCCGCTCCCTGTAACTAAGCAACGGAGGCTTGAAAAGACTGGGTCTGCAGAGGATGTCCTCATCAAAGAGAGAGGCCGAGAGACAAGCAGGCAGACAGAAACAGAGAGACAGACAGACACAGACTCTCCCAAAGCTCAGCCATTTAACAAGACCTCTCTGGGTAGCCTAACCACTCTACATCTCACCATTATGCTGCCACAGGATTAACGGCTCTGAACAATGAACAGACAATGTTGACTATCACGGGAGCCCCATTCACATACACCATATTCAATTTGCAGCAGAATTGACACAATTGGAAGCGCCACTGGTTGGAGTACATTACATATCTTATTAGACAGACAGGTCTAATCTGTCAAAGCTCACAGTGGAGGAGAGAAAACCTATCCTACCCGTGACACGGTATCATCTTGGGGTAGAGCTTGCATCACAGAGCCCCCAAAGGGCATGTTTTGCCACAGCTGCACAGGCAGGGGACGCGGAAGCCTCTGTTTGAGGTCCCGGTGCACGCAACCACATACACAAACACAGGCAGGTAGGGCACTAGGATGCATCTGTGCTGTGTGAAGTCAACAAGGGTCTTGCAAGCGCTGACACATGTACGAGAGCTGGCCATTTATCTGCCTGACTCCAGCCTGGGAGGAATGTGTGGGTTGGACCACAGAGCCAGCTAGCAGTGTTGAAATGAACGCTGAAAAAAGGTCAACACAGGCTGGAGCTTAGACAAAATTAAGGGAGGGATAAGTTATATTGTTTGGCATGGTAACCGATGGTAACATCACAACAAACTATTCACTGATTGATTTTTATCTCTCTCAAAAACCATGACAAACATTGGGCAGCAGCAGCATTGTTGGCCCTGGCTTTCCCCATCTGCAGTGTGGACTGTGCTACTGCCTGTCAGTGAGGGTTGGTTGGTTGCTCTGGCCAATCTACTGCAGCCTTGGTGCCGGGAGGCAATCCCCACTGCGAGTAATTATTTACACACCTGCTCTGATAGCTCCAGCTCATATATACGACTGATTTACTGCATGGTCAATTTGCTCTCTAGATTAGCCTAGCTAAGCCCTACTTCACCACAAGGTGCCAGTGTCTTAGAAGTGACTGCGGATGCACTCCTCTTTCAATGCTCCTCTTTCAATGCCGCCAGTCCACTCAGCCATCCAGAAATCAGAAACAGAAGAAGTAGCCTTGCCTAGCGCCATTTTCTTTTCTTGACATATCTTTTCTTTCCCATATGGAAAACTATGACATCTACGTAAAACTTGTCATCCTATATGGTATTATATCTTAGCCTGGTCTCTTTAGACGGCATAGGAAGCATGTGGACATATGCACTAGGCTATCTATGTCTGCTTTAACCAAAACATTTTATTTGTCACATGAGCTGAATACAACAGGTGTATTTTTTTTTATATAACATTTATTTAACTAGGCAAGTCAGTTAAGAACAAATTAATACTTACAGTAGGTAGGTAGGGGTAAAGTCATTGGGTAAAGTCATTGAAACTAAACAAACTAAACTTATTTTTTTAACAATAAGAAATTCCCATTGTTCACCCTCTCCTCGTTTAGTTTCAATGACTTTACCCCTACCTACAGTGCCTTGCGAAAGTATTCGGCCCCCTTGAACTTTGTGACCTTTTGCCACATTTCAGGCTTCAAACAAAGATATAAAACTGTATTTTTTTGTGAAGAATCAACAACAAGTGGGACACAATCATGAAGTGGAACGACATTTATTGGATATTTCAAACTTTTTTAACAAATCAAAAACTGAAAAATTGGGCAAAATTATTCAGCCCCTTTACTTTCAGTGCAGCAAACTCTCTCCAGAAGTTCAGTGAGGATCACTGAATGATCCAATGTTGACCTAAATGACTAATGATGATAAATACAATCCACCTGTGTGTAATCAAGTCTCCGTATAAATGCACCTGCACTGTGATAGTCTCAGAGGTCTGTTAAAACCTCAGAGAGCATCATGAAGAACAAGAAACACACCAGGCAGGTCCGAGATACTGTTGTGAAGAAGTTTAAAGCCGGATTTGGATACAAAAAGATTTCCCAAGCTTTAAACATCCCAAGGAGCACTGTGCAAGCGATAATATTGAAATGGAAGGAGTATCAGACCACTGCAAATCTACCAAGACCTGGCCGTCCCTCTAAACTTTCAGCTCATACAAGGAGAAGACTGATCAGAGATGCAGCCAAGAGGCCCATGATCACTCTGGATGAACTGCAGAGATCTACAGCTGAGGTGGGAGACTCTGTCCATAGGGCAACAATCAGTCGTATATTGCACAAATCTGGCCTTTATGGAAGAGTGGCAAGAAGAAAGCCATTTCTTAAAGATATCCATAAAAAGTGTTGTTTAAAGTTTGCCACAAGCCACCTGGGAGACACACCAAACATGTGGAAGAAGGTGCTCTGGTCAGATGAAACGAAAATTGAACTTTTTGGCAACAATGCAAAACGTTATGTTTGGCGTAAAAGCAACACAGCTGAACACACCATCCCCACTGTCGAACATGGTGGTGGCAGCATCATGGTTTGGGCCTGCTTTTCTTCAGCAGGGACAGGGAAGATGGTTAAAATTGATGGGAAGATGGATGGAGCCAAATACAGGACCATTCTGGAAGAAAACCTGATGGAGTCTGCAAAAGACCTGAGACTGGGACGGAGATTTGTCTTCCAACAAGACAATGATCCAAAACATAAAGCAAAATCTACAATGGAATGGTTCAAAAATAAACATATCCAGGTGTTAGAATGGCCAAGTCAAAGTCCAGACCTGAATCCAATCGAGAATCTGTGGAAAGAACTGAAAACTGCTGTTCACAAATGCTCTCCATCCAACCTCACTGAGCTCGAGCTGTTTTGCAAGGAGTTGTAAGAGGAACAAAAAAAACTGGTCGCGTCTCTGGCAACCGAACCGATAGAACGAACGACCAGCCGGCTTGGGTAGCAACCCTAGATTTGTGTCGGGCTATATTTTGAAGACAGATGAAATAGTATGAATAAATTAATAAAAATAACGTTTTTATGGAAATATGTCAATCATTATTTGAATATGTTGGTAACCTGTTGTATAAAAGTGATAATGCCCTCGAAGCCGGCTTTTGGAGGATATAACGGCACGGTTTGCCGGACCTCGACTTCAACTTCGTGCCAATATATCCTCCAAATACCAGCTTCTAGGGTATTATCACTTAAATTGTATTAGTCCAGTTTCAAAATAATTGTAATAAAAATTGTAAAGCAACAAAATAAATATATACAAAACAAGAAATGATGCAAACAACTATTTGTATCTCATGGAAGAAAAGAAAGAAAAATATGGTTTTAAAGCTGATCTTGTTTAAAAATAAAAAAGTGACTATGGATTGATTTAAAAAAACTACAGATATTCATTGAGGAAGACATTTTTCCTCCACATTTCCCTATGAGGAATACAGCATTCAGACTAATGTAATTTCGTTAAAATCTTCAAACCGGCAGTGTGTAGGGTTAATCGGTGTAATAACTCATTAAAATTACTGTCTGGTTCTCATTAGGCATAATAAAGACGACTTTTTACAACCTGCACTTCAGAGATAATGGATACTATTCGGTAAATAAAATGGGAGAATTATAATATTTTCAACCAGGAGTGGATTAATTGGGGCTAGAAAGAGAAAACAAAGCCGAATGTCTGTGGGAAATAACATAGTTAAGACAAAGGAAGATAGAGAGAGCGAGAGACGGCTGGATGGAGACCTGGCCAGAAGCTTTTTCATGTGGCCCCCTTCTAGTCGTGGCCACATGAAAAGGCTGCTGGGAGATATTTATGCACAGCTCCAGAACACCACTGCTCCGACTCCTACACCCCCAAACAATGGCTGCCGAGACGCACTGACAAAGCGTTTGATGCTGCTGACGGCAATTCATCCAATACTGCATTACGGCAGCTCACTTGAGTAAACAGTAACACCATAGAAGAAGAGTGGAGGACTTTACATGTGCCATCAGGGGTGGAATGCAGAGACAGTAACTGGATAAAAAAATGCAGAGTATTCAGTTTGTTTAGTCTAGCCCTAAGCACTCACTATCTCGACCAAAAAGAGACTAGACATATCATCCATTACATTTCACACTGAAGAGTAGAAAAAGCACTTATCTGAGCGTACAGCTTTACCACATGAAAATGTACTTACTTTCATACACAAGTACTACATCTAATTGCTGTTGAGCCAAATATCCAAACACTCACATATGGATGTTATATGCATTACAATTAGTGACGTACAGATATGCCATTTTTGGCCGATACCGATATTTTACTTGCCAAAAAAGAAACTATACCCGATATTTAACATTTTTGCGGCCTTTTAAGCATTCTGGTACAGTTAAATAGTTAAAACATACACGGACGCAGCGGTCTAAGGCACTGCATCTCAGTGCAAGAGGTGTCACTACGGTCCCTGGTTCGAATCCAGGCTGTATCACATCCGTCCGTGATTGGGTGTCCCATAGGGCGGCACATAAATTGATGGGGTAGGCCGTCATTGTATATAAGAATGTGTTCTTAACTGACTTGCCTAGTTAAATAAAGGTTACACACACACAAGTGATGGCTTTTACGTATGTCCCCATTACCAGTAAACATAATCAAAACCTATTTGTTTAACTTACTTGCTGTGCTGGTTTGTTGTTCAGTCATTTCATTCTCAACCAGGATTTCTATGGAACGCCATTTGGGTCTTTGCGTGTCAAAAAAACATACTATTTAAAACTATTTGACGTGTCAAATAAACTTGTTGACCAATCAGGACCTGGATATGACTGCACATCACATAATGTTACGTGTTCATACATTTTTTATGTAGTTATTACTCATTGATTACACTATCACTTGTATTTCATATGTCACAATGATTCATCGATATGTATGCTATGACGCTGGTAAAGTTGTCTCGCGCACCTACAGTGCTGGTCATAAAAAAAAGCTAGCTAGCTAAGTACATTGTTTGCATCCATGAGCTAGCTAGCTTTTTTTTATGACCAGCACTGTAGGTGCGCGAGACAACTTTACCAGCGTCATAGCTAACTATATAGCTAGATGTCATCTACAATTACCCTAATTTATAAGACAGTTCTTATTTGATTAATGGTCGAGGCCCATCTATGTGAAGCTAGCCACAATAAGGATTATCCACCACAGTGGACTTTGCGGTTAGCCTTCAAAATAAAAATATGGCATAATTCTACTATTTGTATTCATTTGCATCACTGTCAATGACACTTTTATTTTGAAGACAAACCGCAAATTCCATTGTTGTGCCTAAACCTTAGTGTCTAGCGTCACAACACATAACCCTGTCCGGTCGAGCCTCACTAGCCAGATGAAGCTAGCTGGCTGCTTATAGCTTTAGCTTTGGGAAACAGGGTTAAGTAGCTTGCTAGCAATTTATTTTCATGAACTGAAGTTCAATTTCAATAGGTTAACAACAAGTGGCAATCTAGCTAATACTTACTTACAAGGATTCCTAAGTCATTGCTAAGAATAATGAAAATGACTGCAGTTTCTACTGATCATTGTTTTCAGGCTGGTTGTATTGGTGCTAGCTAGGTACCAAGCTAAAGCTAGCTACCCCAGAAGTTGCGGTCGAACAAATTATGCTTTATTACCAACGCGGTATTGTAAACACATCGTTCGTGGCCGGTGTTTGCAGACTTTTTGTACAGCTTTGACAGTGCTACTGTATCTTTTGTGACACGCAAAGACCCAAACGGTGTTCCATAGTATGTATGTCGTGAAGCTAATAGCAGTGACGCTATTACTGTGTAACTCTGGTAGAGCAACATCTGAAAAATAGTGCACTTGGTAGTGTGTACCGGTGCTCAACCAGTAAGTGAAAGCCAACATCACCCACTACAGAGAAAGGTTGATTGTCACGGTGCTATGAATCCCATTATCTTGACTTTAATGGATTTCGTCTTTGAGTTGTCTCGCTGAAATTTTGTTACTCTTTCAAATGACTGCTCGACTTGTTGACTGCTCGACTTGTTGACTGCTTGATTCAGACAGCAGACATTGTGGGCTAGTTTAGGAATGCTGTGTTGCACGCATAGCTCTACATTTTACATGGCGTCATTATGTCATGTACCTACGTTATATAGGGATGCACGTCAGCTTTGACATCGTTTTTGCACATCGGCTTTAAACTTGACATCGGCCGATACCGATGTTGGCATTTTTACCTAATATCGTCCGATTCCGATATGTTCACCGATATATATCGTGCATCCCAAATTACAATGTCTAGTGAATACCAGACAACCTCTGCTTAATAATACACTAAACGTGGAAATGCCTAACAGCTCTCTTGAATGAAAAGTTTGGATGTTTTTTTTTTTTAAATCACCATATGGACCACAGAAAGAGCATCATGGGCCAAGTTATGGTGCCTGTTCCTGCCTTAGCCGAGGAGCAGCATCAACTACCGTCTACCTCGGGGGGGGGGGGGGGGGGACCAAAGCATTTACAGGGGAAACAAGGGGGACCCTCTAACGTGGGATACGTTGAGGGCAGACTTCAAACAGGTCTGTAAATGCCTGAGAGTGGTCGGGGTCGGACTTCCGCTGTTTAAAGGCTCCTTACCCTTTTACAGAATCCTTTGCCCTCTTTGAAAACTTAGACACATCCTGTGTAAAGCTTTCTAATTTGACCCTGCACCTTCATTTTCTGTTCACATTTCAGAGGTCATTTATTTACGACTGGGGTGGATGGACATTTTCAGATGATCCAGATGTTTTTCATTGGTAGATTCATTACAGCACGGTTGAAGTGTTTCTGTACTTGTGCTGAACAGTCAGCAGCAGCGATCATAAAATGCACTTGCCAGGTTGAATTTACAGCATTAATATAGCAGACAAACAAATAATCTGGGCCATAGGGACTCATGAATCTGCCATAGCATCAGGTACTAGGAATTGAGACCCCAAAGTGCACCCAGGGACATTTCAAGAAGTGATGGTAAAACAAGGAAATCAAATGGAGCCTTATACAGGCAGTGCAAATCTGACCGTGGCAGTTGCAAGATTCAGACCCTATGCTTCAGACAGCATATGTGAGTATTAGGAAGTTCGCCTTGACTAACAGATTGACACGTATAGGATTAAAGAATTATATTTACCCTATTAAATTGGTAAATTACACATCCTTGATCCATGACCAGTCACCCCTACGATGGTACGCTAAAAGCACATTTTGAAAGACACTTCAGTAGACAGCATTTTACGATCATCACCAGCACCAATGGCTTTATAGCAGGGATCATCAACTATATTTGGCCACGGCCTATTTTGTTCTTGAGCCGCTTGGTCAGGGGGCCGAAACATAATTACATATAATATACAGACAGCAAAATCGACCATAAGAAGCCCAAACAGATATAACATTTGACTAAAACAATCATTTCAAACCTTACCTCCATTCGTATACGATCACATATCTCTCTATTCTGCGTGGGAATACTTTGGAACAAATTTCCAAAATTAAAATCACTTGGAGCTGATTCGCTGGTGTTTTTAATAGTCTTATGTCCAACAATATTACATTAAAAATGCCAATTGGGGACCCCTGATTTATAGACGAAGGCAGAGTGGTCCTTTAATTTCGGAGAAAATGTGAATTCCCACCATCAACTAAAGATATCTCATTTTTACAGAAACTAATATCTAGACTGATTTCTTCTGAGGTGAATAGGGGATTAACTGATTGTAGCCTCAGCATCAACAGAGATCCCACACTGGCCTTCTACACTGAATGACGGGCAGCTAGATGAGGTTGTTACAGGCAACTGCATACTCATTACCGCTTCACGAATCAGTCAATTTGTCTTGAAATGGAGTCCTTTCTCTAGGAATAAATGTGCGATGCTATTCCTTGGTGAAATTGCAGGCAATATGAGACCAAAATCATTCTGAGAGATCAACGTTACACATGATGTTTCTGCTGTGACTACCCATTAAAATCTTTCCTCCCCATTCACCATTTCCCAAGAGATACTTCTTAGGTGCTTAATATATTCATGGAACAGTCACTCTGCCTAAGCGTTTTCCTTTTGTGAGCGGATGTCTTCTAGCCTACACAGAAAACGTTGACAAGGCATGCTATTTCAGGTAACCTTGCTCCAACTGTAAATTACAGCCAAGACAGAAGCATTACAGTAGGATGTGTTCAACGTCTACCAAAAGTTCTGTGCCGTGTCCAAGCCCATTAATTGCATCACTGGATGGACACAAATCATCTCATCTAAGAATAGCAACTGCTCTCTACCTCTCACTTCATCATCATCCCTACTGCCTTCATCTCACTCCCTCTCCTTACCTGAACCAGACAGGACTCAAATCAAACCTTCCTCGCATCAGCCACCCTCCCCCTTCCCCTGAAGAGAGACACACACAGCAGGACACACAGGAGGAAATGACCCTATGACAAGGATAATTGAGCTGACTGCTTACTATGCCGGGCTCACCGAGACGGGCACCGTGCCAGGCGATGGGGGAGGAAGAGCCCCCGAGCCAAGCTGAGCCAAACCAGGCCAAGAGATGACAGAAGTAGCCAAACCAGACTGGCACCTGAGACAGTGACTGTGTCCCAAATGGCACCCTATCCCCTACATAGTGCACCGCTTGTCAAAAGTAGTGCACACAATATGGAATAGGATGCCATTTGGGACACATCCACTCTCAGGAGGAAGGGATGTCCTGGCTGTCATAGCCTGAGACCCCTAGGGAGAGATGGAGTCTGGGACAGGAAGGACACTACAGCACACTGGTAGAGTCAGACCCATGGCACGATGCAATTCATCATATCAGGGCTGGAGAGAATCAAGAAATACACTGTCAACAAACAAGAGTTCCATCCAATGAAACAGGATTATGTCTTCACTAGGTTAAATTAGTTATTTCCAACGGCAGTCTCAATACTGAGGTTGCCTGACTGGCATCATTAATCAATTCGCAGATATTAATTACTAGAGAGATTCAAGTGTGTCACTGTAACCAGTTTAATAGGGACTGCCTGAGGACACTGCTCATTTACTGATGTCACTGTTAAACAAAATACGTACTAGATGACACCCTTCTAATCTTTCACATTGGTCCCATCCCTTCAAATGAAGTAGCCTCATTCTCAATTTCATGGAGAACATTCTCTACCAGCAGTCTTACAGGGGACTAGTCTGCATACCAGTCTGTTTATCTAACATTCCACACCTTGCCACTCCTGTCATTTTCCAGGGGCCTTTCGGCAATCTCAACGTTCAACATGCAGCTGGATTTTTAAGTCGGAGTTGCTCGTTGGTTGTAGGAACTAACGTTCATATTTTCCATGATGGGGGGGCAAAAAAGTTATATTTGCATAACCTTTGTGATTAGAGGATAGCTATGAGGATTATCGAATCCAGATCAAATCCTCGGATCTCCTTGAGGCCATCAATAGTAGAATGTTCATATTTGAAGATTGAAGAAAGGCCAGTCTCTTTGGCAAATGACAGGAGTGCCAAGGAGGGGGAAATGTTAGCTGAAAAGATTGGTACACGGGTTAAGAGTGGACTGCTTCAACAATACAAGGTCAGTTAGAAATAGCCAATGATTGTCTCTCTCAGTTTGCGCTTAGCGAAACATCCCCTTCATTTTTCTCTTCCTCATTTCTGCCAGTCCCATGGGTCTCTTTTTCTCATCTGTTCCATGACCAGCGGGGGAATTATTGTTGCACCTCTATGTCACACTGTCCAAAAGGCACCCGTTTTCCCTATACAGTGCACTTCTTTTGACCACGGCCCAACAGTAGTGCACTGTGTCGGGAATGATGTGCAATTTGGGATACAGCCCAAGCCTGTAGATGAGATCAGGATGAAATGTGTATTGTTCACACACACAGGTCATCACACACTCATCACTGTACCTCGAGCGCAGAGTCTTTATGCTCCACCACTGACTGCAGTAGAGACATTAAGGTCTAGTCGTAGTTTCAATGTCACGTGGATTTATCGCTTCAAATAAACGACATCACCTCCACGCCCAGTAGCTATATAAATACACTCAAAATGTTGTCTTGAAGATGTGTGCATGTGCATTTGCGGGACACAACAAACAAAAATAAACCAAGCCATGCATCACAGTTCTGCTCCCTAAATTCCGTTTTCACCTCCATGTGTCACTAACTCAATTGCGTTCCGACCGCTCCCTCTACACACACGTGCTGTTTGTGCCTACAGAAGTAAATGCCTATAAAAAGGTATCTTCGATGGGATACGCAAACTACATTCCTCGCTACAACAGTTTTATCACACATTCTAAATGGACTGGTTGACAAATAGGGAAATACACTATATAAACACAAAAGTATGTGGACACCCCTTCAAATTAATGGATTCAGCTATTTCAGCCACACCCGTTGCTGACCAGTGTAAAAATATATATAAAAATATACATATACATATACATATATATATATATATATATATATATATATATATATATATATATATATATTAATTATTAAAAATCGAGCAAACAGCCATGCAATCTCCATAGACAAACATTGGCAGTAGAATGACCTTACTGAAGAGCTCAGAGACTTTCAACGTGGCATCGTCATAGGATGCCACCTTTCCAACAAGTCAGTTCATAAAATGTCTCTCCTTCTAAAGCTGCCCCGCTCAACTGTAAGTGCTGTTGTTGTGAAGTGGAAACTTCTAGGAGCAACAATGGCTCAGCCACGAAGTGGTAGGCCGCACAAGCTCACAGAGTGGGGGCCGCCGAGGGCTGAAGCATGTACAAATCGTCTGTCTTTGGTTGAAACACTCACTACAGAGTTCCAAACTACCACTACCACCGTCAGCACAAGAACTGTTCGTCGGGAGCTTCATTAAATGGTTTTCCATGGCCGAGCAGCCGCACACAAGCGTAAGATCACCATGCACAATGCCAAGCATCGCCTGGAGTGGTGTAAAGCTCGCCGCAATTGGACTCTGGAGCAGCGGAAATGCGTTCTCTGGAGTGATGAGAGAGAACGCATCCTATGGACTAATCTGGGTTTGGCGGATGCCAGGAGAACGCTACCTGCCCCAATGCATAGTGCCAACTGTAAAGTTTGGTGGAGGAGGAATAATGGTCTGTGGCTGTTTTTCATGGTTCGGGTTAGGCCCCTTAGTTCCAGTGAAGGGAAATCTTAACGCTACAGAATACAATGACATTCTAGACAATTCTGTGATTCCAACTTTTTGGGAACAAATCGAACCCACAAATGCTGATGCTCCAGATACTAGTCTAAAGAAGGCCAATTTTATTGCTTCTTTAATCAGAACAGTTTTCAGCTGTGCTAACATAATTGCAAAAGGGTTTTCTAATGATCAATTAGCCTTTTAAAATGATAAACTTGGATAAACTTAGCTAACACAACATGTCATTGGAACACAGGAGTGATGGTTGCTGATAAGGGGCCTTTGTAATGCCTATGAAAATATTCCATTACAAATCAACTTAGCACTTTCAATCAACATATCAACACTAGCAATGTCCCAAATCACATGATAACATTCACCTTGTCTTCTGTTAACAGTATATAAATCATACAGTACAACACACACACACACACACACACACACACACACACACACACACACACGCACGCACGCACGCACACACACACACACACACACACACACACACACACACACACACACACACACACACACACACACACACACACACACACACACACACACACACACACACACACACACACACACACACACACACACACACACATTTAGAGAGAAGCTCATTTAGCTTATGTAATGCGTCACCTGACCTAGGAATGTAATTAGGAGACAGTTGGAGGGCTGAATGGCTGGTCCAAATGAGCACAGTAAACACTGGTCCAAAACAAACAGCACACGTCAAACAACAGCCTCTAACACAGCAGAGGCTACTAGCTACTACTGACTCCTGGCCTGGAGCTGACCTGTCCGCCCCAGCTTCACTGTAGATTTTTAGTTTCACTCACACTAATGTAGTCTTATTTTTCTTCATAATACAGTATCATACAGAAATGTGCATCCTGTAGCACTAATTCCAAAAAGTTTTGGGACACTGTAAAGTCCATGGAGAAAAAGAGAACCTACTCCCAGCTACCCACTGCACTGAGGCTAGGAAACACTGTCACCACCGATAAATCCACTATAATCGAGACTTTCAATAAGCTTTTCTCTACGACTGGCCATTCTTTCCACCTGGGAACCCCAGCCCGACCAATAGCTCTGCACCCCCCGCAGCAACTGGCCCAAGCCCCGGCCCGCTTCGCCTTCACCCAAATCCGGACAGCTGATGTTCTGATAGAACTGCAAAAACTGGATCTCTACAAATCAGCTGGGCTAGACAATCTGGACCCTTTCGTCCTAAAATTATCCACCGCCATTGTTGCAACCCCTATTACTAGTCTGTTCAACCTGTTCAACCATCTGAGATTCCTAAAGATTGGAAAGCGGCCACGGTCATCCCCCTCTTCAAAGGGGGAGACACTCCAGACCCAAACTGTTACAGACCTATAACCATCCTGCCCTGCCTTTCTAAAGTCTTCAAAAGCCAAGTAAACAAACAGATCACCGACCATTTCGAATCCCGCCGTACCTTCTCCGCTATGCAATCCGGTTTCCGAGCTGGTCACGGGTACACCTCAGCCCCGCTCAAGGTCCTAAACAATATCATAACAGCTATCGATAAAAGACAATACTGTGCAGCCATCTTCATCAACCTGGCTAAGGCTTTTGACTCTGTCAATCACCGTATTCTTATCGGCAGACTCAACAGCCTTCTCTAATAACTGCCTCGCCTGTTTCACTAACTACTTCTCAGATAGAGTTCAGTGTGTCAAATCGGAGGACCTGTTGTCCGGACCTCTGGCAGTCTCTATGGGGGTGCTACAGGGTTCAATTCTCGGGCCAACTCTTTTCTCTGCATATATCAATGATGTCGCTCTTGCTGCGGGTGATTATTTGATCCATCTCTACGCAGACGACACCATTCTGTATACATCTGGCCCTTCTTTGGACACTGTGCAAACACACCTCCAAAACGAGCTTCAATGCCATACAACACTCCTCCGTGGCCTCCAACTGCTCTTAAATGCTAGTAAAACGAAATGCATGCTCTTCAACTGATTACTGTCCGCACCCGCCCGACTAGCATCACTACTCTGGACAGTTCTGACTTAGAATATGTGGACAACTAGAAATACCTACTGTAGGTGTCTGGCTAGACTCATTAAGCATCTCCAATCCAAAATTAAATCTAGAATTGGCTTCCTACTTCGCAATAAAGCCTCCTTTACTCATGCTGCCAAACATACCCTTGTAAAACTGACTATCCTACCGATCCTTGACTTCGGTGATGTAATATACAAAATAGCCTCCAACACTCTACTCAACAAACTGGATGCAGTCTATCACAGTGCCATCTGTTTTGTCACCAAAGCCCCATATACTATCCACCACTGCGACCTGTATGCTCTCTTTGGCTGGTCCTTGCTACATATTCGTCGCCAGGCCCACTGGCTCCAGGTCATCTATAAGTATTTGCTAGGTAAAGCTCTGCCTTATCTCGGCTCACTGGTCACCATAGCAACACCCACCTGTGGCACGTGCTCCAGCAGGTATATTTCACTGGTCACCCCCAAAGCCGCCTTTCCTTGCACTTCTCTGCTGCCAATGACTGGAACGAATTGCAAAAATCACTGAAGTTGGAGACTTATATCTCCCTCACTAACTTTAAGCATCAGCTGTCAGAGCAGCTTACTGATCGCTGCAGCTGTACACAGCCCAACTGTAAATAGCCCATCTGTAAATAGCCCATCCAAACCAACTACCTATCTCATCCCCATATTTGTTTTTCGGCTCTTTTGCACACCAGTATTTCTACTTGCACATCCTCATCTATCACACCAGTGTTAATTGCTAAATTATAATTACTTCGCCACTATGGCCTATTTATTGCCTTATCTCCTTATTTCATTTGCACACAATGTATACAGATTTTTCTACTGTGTTATTGACTGTACGTTTGTTTATCTCATGTGTAACTCTGTGTTGCTGTTTTTGTCACATTGCTTTGCTTCATCTTGGCCAGGTCACAGTTGTAAATGAGAACTTGTTCTCAACTGGCCTACCTGGTTAAATAAAGGTGAAATATATATATATATATATATATTTTTTTTTATTTTTATTTAACTAGGCAAGTCGGTTAAGAACAAATTCTTATTTACAATGACGGCCTAGGAACAGTGGTTTAATTGCCTTGTTCAGGGGCAGAGCAACAGATGTTTACCTTGTCAGCTCAGGGATTCGATCTAGCAACCTTTCGGTTACTGGCCCAATACTAACCACTAGTGTCTTTACTGACATTTTTTACATTCATTTTATTTATTGAACCTTTCTTTAACTAGGCAAGTCAGTTAATAACCATTTCTTATTTACAATGACAGCCTACTAAAAGGTGAACAACAAAAGGGACAACAATAAATTAAATGTTTTACACATTTTCAGGATGGAAAAACGCTTTCAGTGTTAACTTAAATGACTAAACCCAGATATTTTTATTTAATTTTACCTTTATTTAACTAGGCAAGTCAGTTGAGAACAAATTCTTATTTTCAATGACGGCCTAGGAACAGTGGTTAACTGCCTGTTCAGGGGCAGAACGGCAGATTTTCACCTTGTCAGCTCGGGGGATCCAATCTTGCAACCTTACAGTTAACTAGTCCAACGCTATAACGACCTGCCTCTCTTTCGTTGCACTCCACAAGGAGACTGCCTGTTATGCGAATGCAGTAAGCCAAGGTAACTTGCTAGCTAGCATTACATTTTTATCTTATAAAAAACAATCAATCATAATCACTAGTTAACTACACATGGTTGATGATATTACTAGATATTATCTAGCGTGTCCTGCGTTGCATATAATCTGACTGAGCATACAAGCATACAAGTATCTGACTGAGCAGTGGTCAGCAGAAGCAGGCGTGTAAACATTCATTCAAATAGCACTTTTGTGCGTTTTGCCAGCAGCTCTTCGTTGTGCGTCAAGCATTGCGCCGTTTATGACTTCAAGCCTATCAACTCCCGAGATGAGGCTGGTGTAACCGAAGTGAAATGGCTGGCTAGTTAGCGCGCGCTAATAGCGTTTCAAACGTCACTCGCTCTGAGCCTTCTAGTAGTTGTTCCCCTTGCTCTGCATGGGTAACGCTGCTTCGATGGTGGCTGTTGTCGTTGTGTTGCTGGTTCGAGCCCAGGGAGGAGCGAGGAGAGGGACGGAAGCTATACTGTTACACTGGCAATACTAAAGTGCCTATAAGAACATCCAATAGTCAAGGGTTAATGAAATACAAATGATATAGGAGGGAAATTGTCCTATAATCCCTATAATAACTAAACTTCTTACCTGGGAATATTGAAGACTCATGTTAAAAGGAACCACCAGCTTTCATATGTTCTCATGTTCTGAGCAAGGAACTTAACTTTCTTACATAGCACATATTGCAATTTGACTTTCTTCTCCAACACTTTGTTTTTGCATTATTTAAACCAAATTGAACATGTTTCATTATTTACTTGAGGCTAAATTGATTTTATTGATGTATTATATTAAGTTAAAATAAGTGTTCATTCAGTATTGTTGTAATTGTCATTATTACAAATAAAAAAAATAAAAACAATTGTCTGATTAATCGGTATCGCCTTTTTTGGGTCCTCCAATAATCGGTATCGGTGTTGAAAAATCATAATCGGCCGACCTCTACTCTATACCATCTACTGCATCTTGCGTATGCCGTTCGGCCATCGCTCATTCATATATTTTTATGTACATATTCTTATTAATTCCTTTACACTTGTGTGTCTAAGGTAGTTGTTGTGAAATTGTTAGGTTAGATTATTTGTTAGATATTACTGCATGGTCGGAACTAGAAGCACAAGCATTTCGCTACACTCGCATTAACATCTGCTAACCATGTGTGTGTGACAAATAAAAATTTGATTTGATATATTTCCATTAATTTCCATATATTCCCACGGAAAGTTTCCACCTCTGAATATTCCCCAAACTGTGCAACCCTAATTTGCATGGACCTTTTTTTGTGCTCACTCACTTTACCCCTACCCACATTTACATAACAATTACCTCCTACACCTGCATGCTGACTCTGTATTGGTAATCCCTGTATATAGCCATGTTATGTTTACTCATTATTGCTATTCATTATTCACTGTGTATTTATTCTTCGTGTCACCATTTCAATTTTGTATTTGCTTTTGTATCTTTAAAGGGATACCTCGAGATTTTGGCAATGAAGCCCTTTTATCTACTTCCCCAGAGTCAGATGAACTCACGGATACCATTTGTATGTCTCTGTGTCCAGTTTGAAGGCAGTTAGAGGAAGTTTTGCGAGCCAATGCTAACTAGCATTAGCGCAATGACTGGATGTCTATGGGTACCTGCTAGATAAAGGGCCTCATTGCCAAAATCCCGAAGTATCCCTTTTAACTCTGCATTGTTGGAAAAAAGACCCGTAAGTAAGCATTTCACTGTTAGTCTACACCTGTTGTTTACGAAGCATGTGACTAATTATTTATTTGACATCACTGAATTCATGTGCCCGAAGCCTGGAACTCCAGATACGGAGTTAAAACGCTGGGTAGGTAACAGGGTTAGGAGTTGAGGCTGTAGTGTGTCTTTTTTACCCAACATCTGTGTTATGTGAATACCGGTTGGTTTCTCTGATTGTGAGTCACAGGCTTGCGTCTCAAAATGCTACCCTATTCCCTATGTAGTGCACTACTTTTGACCCCCTATTCCCTATGTAGTGCACTACTTTTGACCCCCTATTCCCTATGTAGTGCACTACTTTTGACCCCCTATTCCCTATGTAGTGCACTACTTTTGACCAGAGTGCTGTGGGCCCTGGTCAAAAGTTGGGCACTAAATAGGGAATAGGATGCCATGTGGGCCGCAGAAAGAGGACTCAGTAACAATGCTGGTGTTAATGACTGGTGACTCATCCCATTAGTCATTTCCTATGCAGCTTCCCAGGGGCTTACTGACTGGACAAACTGTCTGAGACACCACCCTACTCATCACAATGGTCTCTCAAATCATATCAAAGTTTATTTGTCACGTGCGCTGAATACAACAGGTGTAGTAGACCTTACAGTGAAATGCTTACTTACAGGCTCTAACCAATAGTGTGAAAAAAATGTGTGTGTGTGTATAGCTAAGTAAAGAAATAAAACAACAGTAAAAAGACATTTAAAAATAAGAGTAGCAAGGCTATATACAGCCACCTGTTAGTCAGGCTTATTGAGGTAGTATGTACATGTAGGTATGGTTAAAGTAATTATGCATATATGATGAACAGAGAGTAGCAGTAGCGTAAAAAGAGGGGTTGGCGGGTAGTGGGACAAAATGCAGATGGCCCGGTTAGCCAATGTGCGGGAGCACTCTCTCACACGTACTACTAACACATGGATGATACAATTACTTATAGGTCATTATTCATCATCACTTGTCTGTATTCTCAAACTGACCTAATAGTTAGCCTAGAATCCAAACGGACTATCGCTCCTTTTCACTATTGCTTCACAATGAAACAGAGCAACATTCAGTTTGGATTCCAGGCTACCTGTATACCTGTTCACTGCAATCATCCTACATTCTCCTGGTAAACTGAATCTACTAGAGCCCGACCGATATATTGGTTCACCTATGTTAGCCTTTTACCTCTATATCGATACCTGCCGATGACTCCACAATAACTGATATTGAATAAATAGGATGAGAAAAGGGAACCTCATGCTGATCTGAACACTTCTGGCCATTCTCACGATGTGTCATTATTGTCACAATGTATTAAATCAACATTTAAAGCATAGTTATTGGACAGTTGCTCTTTTGGATGACAATTGATGAGAATTCAGAATGGGAAAAATGACAAGTTTTCATTTCCCTGTAGTAAAACAGTATATCGGGCCCATATATCGGTATAGGTCATTTTTCCCCAAAAAAAATTTAACTCAAAAAACATATTGGTCGGGCTCTAAAATCTACATTTCATCATTACAGGCTAACACGGAAGCCAAACCAGCTGTGCGCCATCGTGCATAAATGTATTTTGTCCCCCCACACCAAACGCGGTCACGACACGAAGGTTAAAATATCAAAACAAACTCTGAACCAGTTACATAAATTTGGGGACAGGTCAAAAAGCATTAAACATTTATGGCAATTTAGCTAGCTAGCTTGCACTCGCTAGCTAATTTGTCCTATTTAGCTATCTTGCTGTTCAATATAAACATTGAGTTGTTATTTTACCTGAAATGCACAAGGTCCTCTGTTCCGACAATTAATCCACATATAAAACGGTCAACTAAATCGTTTCTAGTCATCTCTCCTCCTTCTAGGCTTTTTCTTCTTTTGACTTTATATTGTGATTGGCAATTTTCATAAATTAGGTGCATTACCGCCACTGACCTCGTTCGTCTTTCAGTCACCCATGTGGGTATAACCAATGAGGAGATGGCACGTGGGTACCTGCTTCTATAAACCAATGAGGAGATGGGAAAGGCAGGACATGCAGCCCGATCTGCGTCAAAAATAGAACAGACTTCTATTTTAGCCCTTGGCAACGCAGACGCTCGTTGGCGCGCGCGAGCAGTGCGGGTGCAATAATTGAATAATATAGATTTCTACATTTATTTTGCTATGCTCGCGTGAGCGGTGTAGTCAGCCTCACCCCCAGACATTTGCACCAACACAATACTATGACGGCTATAAACGTTATACATGGATCTTTCCACAGAATACCTGTGCCAGCTAAGATCTCAACTCACAGTTCTCCTCTTGCCCCTATACAGCATCTGGTCTCACATGATCCCTTTGTTCTGTCCGTCTCGTTCTAGAGGTATAAATTGCATTCGTGGAGGGAGGCTGCCTGTCTGGAAGGGAGCTCTGCTTGCTTAAAAACATTTAACAGCTGTAGAGCACACTCGCTGCATTAAACTCACACCAGATTAGGGCTGTAGCCTGGCCAGCTCCACAAACACACACAGGCTGGTGCGGGATAAACACAACAGTGATGCGCGGGTTGACTCACAACCCTCAGCCCCCGCGGTTATATCCGCAGGGCGGGCGGGTTTGAAGTCAAGACATACTGTGTGGATGAAGGGCGGGTGGCGGGTTGAATAAAGAGAAAACAATAGCCTACCTTAAAGTTGCACTATGGAGAAATCGCTCAGCCATTTCCTGGTTGCTAAAATTTAAGTTTGCTTAATTTCAGTTTTTGATACAGATTAAGCTACTATAGTGTAGAGAATCATTGTACCGTCTAATCCACTGTGAAATATATTTTCCATAAGCAAAAATATGGTTGATTCAGCTGTTTGAAGCTGGTGTACAAAACCGAAAGTAAAAAAACTCAAATTTAAGAACGGGAAGCATAGAAATAGCAAACATAGAGCAGATCTACCGCTTTAGTCTTGCTTTCAAGTAGAATGATAGATGTATAACTCACATTTCCATGTGAATTTGGTCAGGTCGCCCAAAAAGTGACATATTGCCACTTTAAAAGAAATCCATAAATATATAATTATTGTGAAACGTATATCTATAGGCTACATTTAGGTTTTTATTTCATTATTTTAGGCTATCTGGCATTAGTGCATAAGCCTAAGCTTTGGGGCCTAATTATACACGCACTAAATAGCCTACACACCAACCACCAAATGCTTTTGGGAACGGGCAGAAAAAGTGAACTCCGATCCACCGAGGGAAAATGGACAATGTCAGAGTATAATTCATGAAGAGAAAAGCTGCAAAAAGGAGAGTTGAAAATAAAAGAGGGCCATAAAAGGAATGTTTTAAAAATATTTGGTGAAGTGGTAAAAGAGGATGATTGTGAGGCGACTGTCACAAGAAGGGGACTTCAAATCAGGGGTGCAACTTTCACAAAAAATGTGTCCCCCCATTTTATCCTTGGAATGTGATACAGAATGAGGTAGCGGTATGCTTTAGGACCAAGTGGACGCCTCCGAGCGTCGGGTAGGCTGTTTGGAGTGTTTATGCGACTGGATAAAATAAAATATACACTGCTCAAAAAAAATGAGGGAACACTTAAACAACACAATGTAACTCCAAGTCAATCACACTTCTGTGAAATCAAACTGTCCACTTAGGAAGCAACACTGATTGACAATAAATTTCACATGCTGTTGTGCAAATGGAATAGACAACAGGTGGAAATTATAGGCAATTAGCAAGACACCCCCAATAAAGGAGTGGTTCTGCTGGTGGTGACCACAGACCACTTCTCAGTTCCTATGCTACCTGGCTGATATTTTGGTCACATTTGAATGCTGGTGGCGCTTTCACTCTAGTGGTAGCATGAGACGGAGTCTACAACCCACACAAGTGGCTCAGGTAGTGCAGCTCATCCAGGATGGCACATCAATGCGAGCTGTGGCAAGAAGGTTTGCGGTGTCTGTCAGCGTAGTGTCCAGAGCATGGAGGCGCTACCAGGAGACAGGCCTGTACATCAGGAGTTGTGGAGGAGGCCGTAGGAGGGCAACAACCCTGCAGCAGGACCGCTACCTCCGCCTTTGTGCAAGGAGGAGCAGGAGGAGCACTGCCAGAGCACTGCAAAATGACCTCCAGCAGGCCACAAATGTGCATGTGTC
This sequence comes from Oncorhynchus clarkii lewisi, assembly GCF_045791955.1. Lineage (NCBI taxonomy): Eukaryota > Metazoa > Chordata > Actinopteri > Salmoniformes > Salmonidae > Oncorhynchus > Oncorhynchus clarkii. The sequence continues at coordinate 25,457,905 of NC_092157.1, forward strand.
TTCTCAAACGGTCAGAAACAGACTCCATGAGGGTGGTATGAGGGCCCGACGTCCACAGGTGGGGGTTGTGCTTACAGCCCAACACCGTGTAGGACGTTTGGCATTTGCTAGAGAACACCAAGATTGGCAAATTCGCCACTGGCTCCCTGTGCTCTTCACAGATGAAAGCAGGTTCACACTGAGCACATGTGACAGACGTGACAGTCTGGAGACACCGTGGAGAACGTTCTGCTGCCTGCAACATCCTCCACAGCATGACCGGTTTGGCGGTGGGTCAGTCATGGTGTGGGGTGGCATTTCTTTGGGGGGCCGCACAGCCCTCCATTTGCTCGCCAGAGGTAGCCTGACTGCCATTAGGTACCGAGATGAGATCCTCAGACCCCTTGTGAGACCATATGCTGGTGCGGTTGGCCCTGGGTTCCTCCTAATGCAAGACAATGCTAGACCTCATGTGGCTGGAGTGTGTCAGCAGTTCCTGCAAGAGGAAGGCATTCATGCTATGGACTGGCCCGCCCGTTCCCCAGACCTGAATCGAATTGAGCACATCTGGGACATCATGTCTCGCTCCATCCACCAACGCCACGTTGCACCACAGACTGTCCAGGAGTTGGCGGATGCTTTAGTCCAGGTCTGGGAGGAGATCCCTCAGGAGACCATCCGCCACCTCATCAGGAGCATGCCCAGGCGTTGTAGGGAGGTCATACAGGCACGTGGAGGCCACACACACTACTGAGCCTCATTTTTACTTGTTTTAAGGACATTACATCAAAGTTGGATCAGCCTGTAGTGTGGTTTTCCACTTTAATTTTGAGTGTGACTCCAAATCCAGACCTCCATGGGTTGATAAATTTGATATCCATTGATAATTTTTGTGTGATTTTGTTGTCAGCACATTCAACTATGTAAAGAAAAAAGTATTTAATAATAATATTTCATTCATTCAGATCTAGGATGTGTTATTTTAGTGTTCCCTTTATTTTTTTGAGCAGTGTATATAGTACCAGTCAAAAGTTGACACACTTACTCATTAAAGGGTTTTTCTTTATTTTTTAAACAATTTTCTACATTGTAGAATAATAGTGAAGACATCAAAACTATGAAATAACACATATGGAATTAATGTAATAACCAAAAAATTGTGTTAAACAAATCAAAATATATTTTATATTTGAGAGTCTTCATAGTAGCCACCCTTTGCCTTGACAGCTTTGCACACACTTGGCATTCTCTCAACCAGCTTCATGAGGTAATCACCTGGAATCCCATTTCAATTAACATATTTTGTTAAAAGTTCATTTGTGGAATTTCTTTCCTTCTTAATGCATTTGAGCCAATCAGTTCTGTTGTGACAAGGTAAGGATTTTACTGCAAGAAATGCACCAAATTTAAGCCACATTTTTACTCATGAACAGGAGTGAAGAAATATGATGCATTTCTTTCACCAGAGAGAAATGAGAATAATCGACATCTGCGCCGCATGGGGAGTTGTTGTTGTTGGGGGTTAACTGCCTTGCTCAAGAACAGAGCAGCATGTTTTTACACCTTGCCGGCTCAGGGATTCAAACCAGCAACGTTTTGGTTACTGTCCTAATGCTCTTAACCGCTAGGCTTCCTGCCACAGATACCATCTGTAGAGGTGTTATCATTATCATTAAAAATTGTGTTAAACAAATCAAAATATATTTTATATTTGAGAGTCTTCATAGTAGCCACCCTTTGCCTTGACAGCTTTGCACACACTTGGCATTCTCTCAACCAGCTTCATGAGGTAATCACCTGGAATGAATTTCAATTAACATATTTTGTTAAAAGTTCATTTGTGGAATTTCTTTCCTTCTTAATGCATTTGAGCCAATCAGTTCTGTTGTGACAAGGTAAGGATGGTATACAGAAGATAAAAGATAAAAGACCAAGTCCATATTATGACAAGAACAGCTCAAATAAACAAAGAGAAATGACAGTCCATCATTACTTTAAGACATGAAGGTCAGTCAATCCAGAAAATTTCAAGAACTTCGAAAGTTTCTTCAAGTGCTGTAACAAAAACCATCAAACGCAATGATAAAACTGGCTCTCATGAGGAACGCCACAGGAAAGGAAGACCAAGAGTTACCTCTGCTGTAGATGAGAAGTTCATGAGATTTAACTGCACCTCAGATTGCAGCCCAAATAAATGCTTTACAGAGTTCAAGTAACAGACAAATCTCAACATCAACTGTTCAGAGGAGATTGCGGGAATCAGGTCTTCCTGGTTGAATTGCTGCAAAGAAACCACTACTAAAGGACACCAATGAGAATAATAAACTTGCTTGGGCCAAGAAACATGATCAGTGGGAATCTGTCCTTTGGTCTGATGAATCCAAATTTCAGATTTTTGGTTCCAACCACGTGTCTTTGTGAGACGCAGAATAGGTGAACGGATGATCTCCGCATGTGTGGGTCCCACCGTGAAGGATGGAGGAGGAGGTTTGATGGTGTGGCGGTGCTTTTCTGGTGATAATGTCAGTGATTTATTTAGAATTCAAGGCACACTTAACCAGCATAGCTACCACAGCATCCTGCAGCGAAACGCCATCAGATCTGGTTTGCGCTTAGTGGGACTATCATTTGTTTTTCAACAGAACAATGACTCAAAACACACCTCTAGGCTGTGCAAGGGCTATTTGACCAAGGAGAGTGATGGAGCGCTGAATCAGATGACCTGGCCTCCACAATCACCCGACCTCAACCGAATTGAGATGGTTTCGGATGAGTTGGACCGCAGAGTGAAGGAAAAGCAGCCAACAAGTGCTCAGCATATGTGGGAACTCCTTCAAGACTGTTGGAAAAGCATTCCTCATGAAGCTGGTTGAGAGAATGCCAAGAGTGTGCAAAACTGTCATCAAGGCAAAGGGTGGCTACATTGAAGAATCTCAAATATATTTTGATTTGTTTAACACTTCTTTGGTTTACTACATGATTCCATATGTGTTATTGCATAGTTTTGATGTCTTCACTATTATTCTACAATGTGGAAAATAGTAAAAATAAATAAAAACCCTTGAATGAGTAGGTGTGTCCAAGATTTTGACTGCTACTGTATATATATATATACACTGACTGTAGGTCTATAACCTCTCATATAACCTTAATATTAACGTCTGCAAAATTGAGCATTTCTTGCAGTAAAATTATACACCAAATTTAAGCAACATTTTTACTCAGGAACAGGAGTGAAGAAATATGATGCATTTCTTTCACCAGAGAGAAATGAGAATAATCGACATCTGCGCCGCATGGGGAGTTGTTGTTGTTGGGGGTTAACTGCCTTGCTCAAGAACAGAGCAGCATGTTTTTACACCTTGCCGGCTCAGGGATTCAAACCAGCAACGTTTTGGTTACTGTCCTAATGCTCTTAACCGCTAGGCTTCCTGCCACAGATACCATCTGTAGAGGTGTTATCATTATCAGCTTCATAAAAGCTAATAGTAGGCTATTTCAACTACATAAAATATGCATCCAAGCCAAACTGAATTCTATCGATCTATGATATTATTCTGGTGAGCAAGGGTTTATTTAGTCTTCTAGGGCAACATTTCATGACAGAAGAGAAGCTGAATGTACTGAATTATAGGCAAGTTGACTAACAAATAATTTCCAACATTTTGGTAGGCTATCAGCAGAAACATATCTAAATCAGGCAACAAAAAATCTTGCACCCCCTGTCAAAAAAATGTGTTCTGCAATATCTGACTGTAGCCCACAGCGCATTTTCTATATTAGCAGGTTAGGGTCGGGTGCAGGCCTCAGATTTTCACATACAGTTGTGCCGTTGCGGAATGGTTATTAGAAATTTCAGGCTGGTGCAGGTGAACAAACAGCTGAACCGCACACACACACACACACACACACACACACACACACACACACACACACACACACACACACACACACACACACACACACACACACACACACACACACACACACACACACACACACACACACATATAGTGGACTCCATAAGCTCTTTGGTCCTCCCATAACACACTCATTGCATGGAAGGGCCCTATGGAGGGGCCCAGAGTAGAGGACTCGACTCTCCCCAGTTCCGACCAACACACAAACCCAGGAAGGTAGTCCAGCCCAGACCCGGTCCCACAGGCACTGACAGACGTCACAGGATGCATTCTGAATGGCACCCTATTTCCTATATAGTGCACTATTGGGCCTTAGGAATAGGGTGCCATTTGGGGGTGGGGGATTCTCATAATGGATAACTGAATGAGTAAGTTGGGGGATATTTTTATTTAGGAGCCAAGCATGATGGATTATTTTCTGGGTATAAGGGAAATGACTGCATTGCAAGAACAGTTTTTGTTTTAGTTGTTTTTTCTATGTTTCATGTGCATTGCCCCATCTAAATTGTGTTTTCCATAATCATGACATTAACCATCAATTTCCTTTAGCCTAACATGTTATAGGCCCCAATCAAATATAGGCTATTAATTAACAAAAAAAAGCCCATTCAATAACACTTCAACCTCGCATGAGTGTGGGACGAAGACATGACTTATGTCCTACCGTCCATATTCTCTCTGTCGCTGATGTGTTGTAGGTTGCAGCCCGTATCCTCTCTACTCAGCTCCGCTTCGGGGCGGTAGGGTTCTAGCCTCGAATGGGCATTTCTCCGGATCTTGGGGCTCGACGATACGCAGCAGGAGGTGGTGTTCCCCATCGTTAGGTCCCTTGTAGTAGGCTAGAAAGGCTAAAGTATATTTTTCGTCAGCGTCTTCCTAGGTCTCGAAACGGATGGATGAGAGAGATATAGGGCGTAAACGCGGATTCTTTGTCAGCGCGCGGGTAGATCGAACGAATATTTCTGCAGCTCTATTACACACCCTTGTCCGGTCCTGACTTGCGGCAGCTGTAACATAGAGCCATTTAAAACTAGAAGGAACAAATACATCAGAATGCTAGGCTACTCCCCCTGAGCCAAATCCCCCCGCGGACCCAGAAATCTGCTCTGCCCACGCAATCTCCAGGTTTACCATCGGCTGTTGCCTTACAATTTGAACCAAATCTGCAATGTCGTTTTAATCATTTTAGAACTATTCGAATAAAACTCTGATCTCGTTCAAGATACAACGCTGCATTGTAACCAACGCATTCCGTTTGTCAGTGGAGCAAGCAACACTTACAGCAAGCAACACTGTAGCCGTTTGATGGAAAAGGTTCCGGTTCAAGTGGGTGGTTACAAACTAGCTCGCTCAAATACATGAGAAAGGACCATACCATACTGTAGCCTAGGTTTACTTTCCCCTCTCTTCAAGTAGTGAATTGTGTGCCATTCAAAACATTCTACAATGTTAAAATGATATTTGAATCTCCCATCAATTGATTGAAGACCAACCATCCGTTAATCTTTTGTAGGGCTATCGAATGTGGTTGAAAATGGCCTGTTGCCATTAATTAACAGTAAATGCCTCTGTGAGATTATCTGGGATTAGTGAATGTTAATGTAAACAGAAAGGAATCCTGATGTATAATCTATTATAGTGAATGGCACACTTTCATCTGGCAGAGGTTCAATGTCCTGACATGCCTCTATATATGTGTTCATGACAATGTATAGAAATGGGACATATGTGAAATACGAGCTATAATGTACTGTAGTAGTAACATTGGTATCAGCAGATCTATATATATTGTCTGCTGTGGTGCTTTAGTACATCCTACTGGTGCAGACATCTCATTACAAGTCAGAAACAAAATACAAATGTTGAAAAAGGCTAAATCAAGAGACTTATTTTGTGATGCTGTTGAACTGAGTGGGGAGCAATGCAGGTCTACTGCAAGCGGTTTTCCGTTCACCGTCACTAGCCTCAGTAAACACAAAACCAACTGATGCACATTTTGAAATCGGCAAGGTTTGAAAATCTGGCCTCCCGAGTGGTGCAGCGGTCTAAGGCACTGGGTCTCAGTGCTCGTACCCTGGTTCAATTCCAGGCTGTATCACAACCGGCCATGACTGGGAGTCCCATAGGGCGGTGCACAATTGGCCCAGCATCATCTGGGTTTGGCCGGGGTAGGCCGTCATTGTAAAAAATAATTTGTTCTTTATTGACTTGCCTAGTTAAATAAATAAAATTGAAAGTGCGAAGTGACAGAGGATCTGTGAGAGAGACTTTGCTTACTCTGGGAGACATTTTAGGGGTAAAGGGTTGTAGGTCTTTATTGCATACCCTTACTTATAGGTCAGTGGTTATAGGCTAAAGAAAGCATTGCACTGTTATGAGGATTAAGATGACGTTTGATGAAGAAAGGATCTCAAATCAAAATCATGTGATAACACAGTTTTGTCATTCAGCAGACACTCTAATCCAGAGTGATTTACAGGAGCAATTAAGGTTAAGTGCCTTGCTCAAGGGCACATCAACAGAGTTTTCAGCTAGAACGCGCAGGAATTCAAACCAGCAAACTTCCAGTTACTGATCCAACACTCTTAATCGCTAGGCTACCTGTCGCCCACTGTCCACTAGGGAGAGCAAGCGTCTTACATGGAAAATTACACATGAGCCTCAAAATAGTAGCCTATACTGCTTTTCTGCAATTCAACCACAGACACATTATTTGTGTGTCAAACTGTTCAGCCTCAGATATTGGACACATTACTTTCAGAAATCCTCTCCTCATGTTCTACTGAACTGTCTTTTCTCTCTGGATGGTAGTGAGTTCAGCTTGTTGTTTCATAATCAGGGGTTAAATAGGGACATAGCCACAGGAACTAGGGGTGCTGAGGGTGCTGCAGCACCCCCTGAAAAATCAGAAGAAAAAAAAATCATTAAAAAAATGTTTTTTTTCTCACAAAAGTAGTGCACTGGGGCTTTACTCGTCCTGTATCAGCAGACCGATATAGAAAGGAAAGGGAAAGGGAGATACCTAGTCAGTTGTCCAACTGAATGTATTCAACTGAAATGTCTCTTCCACATGTAACCTAACCCCTCTGAATGAGAGAGGTGCGGGGAGCTGCCTTAATCCACATCCACGTCTTTGGCACTCAGGGAACAGTGGGTTAACTGCCTTGCTCAGGGGCAGAACGACAGAGCCATCTGTAGCACAGCCAAAAAATAACATCTCGGTCCTTCGTCCCGTCCCCCCCGCCCGTCCCGTCCCGTTTGGCTAGGGTTAGGGTGGAACTGAGATGTGGATATGAAGCTAGGGTTAGGTTTATGTTGTGGTTGAAGCCAGAATTTGGGTTGAACCGGGATGTGGACATGAAGCTAGGGTTAGGGGACTGGGCTGACTCGTCCTTTGCAGCTGGTTCAATAGCAGTGTGTCTGTGGGTTATATGCACATCCCAAACGTAACTACCAGTGCCGGCCAAAAATACAAATGGTGCTGTATATGTTGGTGCATGAATACAGTAAAACAAGAATTGGAACAGCATTAGCCACGTGCAGGCTTTTCTCAACAGATAGCCATTGCGGCAACCCTACCTCCATTTTATCAAATCTGATTTATGGTGAAATTGCTTAGAAACTCAAATATATCTATAGGGCTCAAACACAACTTTTTTGTTTATAGAAGTAAAGTAGTATAGGAACACCAGAAAAATCCTACCTTTGGAGCACATACCTGGACTAGCCTATCCAGACCCTTTCCTGCCATTTTACATCATAGGCCACCTGGGCAAGTTACAGGTTGTTAGCCAGCTAGGTAAAATGACTGGACAAGGTTTGTTAAACAAATAGTTAGCGGCCCGTGAATAAGCTAATTTAAAATGTACAGTGACATGGTTTATAAAATTATAACATTTTACCTGTGATTCTGAGATATAAAAAAAATAATAATGTACCTCCACTAATATCATAACTTTTTAACAGTTTCGGATGGAGATGAGCAGTTCTCATTAATCATGGTTCACAGAACAGAAAACTGAAGGAGGCTTTTATATATTTAAAAAATGGTCGCCAATGGGTTCAGGGACCAATAACAATGGGAATACAACACAAAACAATGTGATTGTTAGAAATCTAACCAATAGGAGGCCATTTTGAAACTTCCTTAAAAAACCTCCTTAAACCTTAAAATCCGTAAACCCTCAAGACGGTGGAGTTGAATTTCCTTTTCACAATCAGAGGTAAAATGAACGATACAATGTATAGACTTTGCTCGTCGCCCAAATATGATAAAAATGTAACAGCCAGAGCTCAACGTACAAAAAACAAATGTAACAACTTCGCTTTCACCCAGTGGCACAAATATCATTTTGCCATTTAATAAACATTTTCTAGGTGCACTGGTTCCTAGAGATTATCTCAAATTCCCGAGAACCTTCAACAACGTTTGTGATAAGTGCGTCGAGGCATGGATGCTTGTACAGTAAGCTAAATTGTTATCGACAAGAGCAAAAGGTGAGAGAAAAAAAGACTCCCTGCATCAATACTGTGGCAGCCTTGAGGACTGTACAATCATAGTGTCTTATTCAAAGTACAGCACAGCATGTTCTATAAAGAAAACCAAGCCAAGACTGACAATCAACAGAACAAGGTGATAAATCTCCCACCCAAGTCAACAGAGTGGTACACATACAGTACACAGCTTGGCCCTTGGATAAGCGATTAAGTTGGCAAATGTTAAATAACCCAATTGATAGTAATGTGTCTGTGCCAGGCATTATAACAAGTAGTCCATGCTAGTTATCCAATAGCCTCATATGATGCTGAGATTAAATTGTAGCTAATTACTTTAACATAATTGAAAACTCTTCAGGTTTTCTTTTCAGGTACACAGTGCCTTCAGAAAGGATTCAGACCCCTTGACTTTTTCCACATTTTATTACGTTACAGCCTTATCCTAAAATTGATTGTGAAAAATGTTTCTCTCATCAATCTACACACAATACCCCATAATGAGAATACAAAAACTGTTAAAAAAAATACATAAATAAACTGTAATATCACATTTTCATAAGTATTCATACCCCTTAATCAGTAGTTTGTTGAAGCACCTTTGGCAGCGACTACAGTCTCGAGTCTTCTTGGGTTTGACGCTGCAAGCTTGGCACAACTGTATTTGGGGAGTTTCTCCCATTCTTCTCTGCAGATCCTCTCAAGCTCTGTCAGGTTGGATGGGGCACGTTAATGCACAGCTATTTTCAGGTCTCTCCAGAGATGTTCCACCGGGCTCTGGCTGGGCCACTCAAGGACATTCAGACTTATCCCAAAGCCCCCCCACCTGCGATCTCTTGGCTGTGTGCTTAGGGTCATTGTCCTGTTGATAGGTGAACCTTCGCCGCAGTCTGAGGTCCTGAGCAGGTTTTCATCAAGGATCGCTCTGTACTTTGCTCCGTTCATCTTTGCCTCGATCCTGACTAGTCTCCCAGTACCTGCCACTGAAAAACATCCACACAGCATGATGCTGCCACCACCATGCTTCACCGTAGGGATGGTGCCAGGTTTCCTCCAGACATGACACTTGGCATGTTTTGGTACCCTTTCCCAGATCTGTGCCTCGACACAATCCCGTCTCGGAGCTCTACGGACAATTCCTTCAACCTCATGGCTTGGTTTTTGCTGTGATACGCACTGTCAACTGTGGGACCTTTTATAGACAGTTGTGTGCCATTCCAAATCATGTCCAATCAATTGAATTTACCACAGGTGGACTCCAATCAAGTTGTAGAAACATCTCAAGGATGATCAATGGAAACAGGATGCACCTGAGCTCAACTTCGAGACTCATAGCAAAGGGTCTGAATACTTATGCAAATAAGGTGTTTCTGTTTTTTATTTATTTACAAAAATGTCTAAAAACCCGTTTTCGCTTTGTCATTATGGGGTATTCTGTGTAGAATGCAGAGGACATTTTATTTAATCCATTTTAGAATAAGGCTGTAAAGTAACAACATTTGGAATATTCTAGGGGTCTGAATACTTTCTGAATGCACTGTATATGTATCAAATGTAATTAATCAAATGTATATTCACAGCTGGAGATTTGGTACAGGCAGGCATATTATGATGCATCTTTTGTAAGTAAGCAAATGTTTTCATTCATTGTAAAGTACCTGGGACAGGGAGCCCATTATTGCGTTAAAATCATGTGTTACTGCAACTAACACTTTGAGCAATATGAAAACTATTTCAAGGTCAGTTAAGTAAAATAGAGAAATCACACCAAAAATGTGATTTTTAATGCTGTGTAAAACATTTTATTTGAGAATCAAATTGATATCAAAGCATTATAAGGAGTTTTTCCACTTACAAAACAATATACTTGAATTTGAACAATAGTGCAGATTAGAGAAATACATTCAAGAAGGGTCATGGGTTAACTTAGCTGAATTGTTTTAGACAAACTTTTAACAACATTACAAACACATGAACTATGAACAAAAGCTCGGCAGGTTTGTGCTTTGTGACATCAGGGTATATATTAATTTACAATCAACCAATAAAACGTCTCTTTACGAAGATTAAATACAGAAATGTAAAACAAAAAAGCACTGTGCATGAAGCATATAAGATTTCTAACAATAAAAAACAACTAAATAAATAGTAATGAAATAGTACAATAAACTTTTTATTTGTATTTTTTATCCCTCTTATAGAACAGTAATATATGCTGGTTAGTTTCTTTGTAAAATGTCATTTAAGATAGAGCTCTCTATGCAAGCCCTAGTCTCTACAAAATAATGCCTATACATTGCTATATGTGCAGGCCTGAGACTCCACATGTCATTCAAGATAAACCTCTGGGAGCATTTTGTCTGATAAATCTTCAAATAACAGATCTTCGATGAGAATGTTTAAAACAATTTAAAAGCGAATGCCATACAACCATATGGCATATTTTATTGAAAATAAACACATTACTGTGCAATGTTATGTACAGTAGCTGGTTATGATAGGCATAAATAACATGTCTCTACATGGTTTGTATGTACAGTATGCTGTACTGTTACTGACTCGACTTAAGTCCATACATTTCCTTAAAGTAGTTTAGCTCATCCATGAGCTTCTTGTTCTGGGCCTCCAGCATGGTGAGGCGAGTCTCCAGACAGCGAATATACTCTCTCTTCCTCCGCCGGCACTCTTTGGCTGCCTGCCTGCAACAAGGAAAAGCAACAGGGGCACCTCATAATACTCGCTGTACTCGCGCCACAACTGGCCAGATACTGTAAAATGTTGTATGACGACAGTACGGAACATGTCTTCTAAACAAGTGGATCGGGAAAAGAGGTGTTGTTTTTGTATATTTTGGTGTGTGAGAGCAGATGCTGGACATCGAGTCAAAGCGGATTCTCCAGGATACCCTTACAGTTATCTGTAAACTGTTACTGCGGCGCACCCTCAAGCCATTAGCAGTCTGTGGTCATTCAACTTTGTGGCAATAGATGTCTTTAAGCGCTTTTAGTTCCTCAATGAGAGTCCTGTTTTGATTTTCGAGCACAGCCACCCGATTCTCAAGACATTTTACATATTCCTTCTTCTTTCGGCGACACTCGCGGGCAGCCTCCCTGGAAGCAACAACACACAGCCTCCGTAAAAAGACTGGTAGCTACAGACAAAGATACCAAGGCCATACGTCCATAACAAGAAAGGCTTACATCCAGTATTTTAACAATCACTCACAGTAAGTTTCAGTCAAGACTGATAATGGTAACGAACTTAAGCAATAACACCACCACAGAGTGACTAATTAGGAATTTTACAAAATTCAACATGCAGGAGACTACATTTGCCTGTGCAAAATCGTGACATAATACTACATGCAATTGCAGAGTGTAAATGTCAACAGAAAAGATAGTCTTTAGTGACAAACATTCAGGTGAAAGCACGACAAAGCACAAAAATGCACAAGCATGTCCGTGTGTGTTCTGAGGCAAATGGTGGCACTCAAAAAAGGCAGCCCAAGAATGCAGTATACAGCACATGCATGTTAATTAGTAGCATTTATGAATGAAAAAATCTAGTTATTAGCATTTTTATAATTATCTGTTCCATCATGATTAGCCAACATTCTCATGCAGGAATCGATCATAAGACTGTTTAGTACCCACTTGAAAAAAATACTATAGTGTATACCATGGCAAGAATACCAGACTTTACTGCAGTATTCACTGTAGTGTTTTTGCAGACTTTACTGCAGTATTCACTGTAGTGTTTTTGGACTGTAGTATACTATAGTATTTATTGTAGTGTTTTTGTGGATTGTAGTATTTAATGTATTTTTGGGGGACTTTAGTATGGTGTAGTATTCACTGTAGTGTTTTTGGACTGTAGTATACTATAGTATTTATTGTAGTATTTTTGTGGACTGTAGTATTTCATGTATTTTTGGGGGACTGTAGTATAGTGTATTATTTACTGTAGTGTTTTTGCGGACTCTAGCATACTGTAGCATTTACTTTAGTGTTTTTGTTTTATTATTTTTTACATAAACGTGTGGGAATTTCTCCTTGAGGAAACCTACTGGAGAAATACTAAAAGGGTAAATGCTCCATAACCTGTAGGTATGTAACCATAGGGAACACAATACTTGGCAAGGGTGGCACAAATTAGAATATGGGGGAGGGGAATTGGCAGTGTACATGCAATTTAAATATTGTAGTTTAAAAAAGGTCTTGTTTTTGTGGACTGTGGTGTTTTTGCTGACATTTCTATATTATTTACTACAGTGTTTTTTGTGTGGATAATACCATATTATTTACTATAGTATTCTACAGTATACTACAAAAATCTAAACTAAGTACTACACATGATCGAGGGATACTAGTGTGTGGTATAGTATTCTACAGTATACTACATCATTCTATAGTAAGTACTGTAGTATTCTATAGTAAACTGTAGTATTTTTTATGTGGGTGTAGACTACCTGTTCTTCATGAGGCGGAGTTGTCTCTTGCGTGTGGTCTCGTCAGCCACGTGTGGGGGGCTGTGCAGGGAGCCTGGGGAGCCAGCCATCACAACGCCCTGGGGCAGGCTGGAGGTGGGAGTGCAGATCTGGTAGCCTGACATGTCACCAGTGGAAGCTGACAGAAACACAGAAATGGGGAACACTTCTTAGAGCACAACCATTTGTATTAGCTGCTAACTTGCTGAACAGAAGGCATCCACCGCCTTCAAAGTACAGAAAGGTAAGTTGTCTAATTAATTCACAGTGACTAAAAGGTATGGAAGAATACGTCGGTGGATTACGCAATAAGGTTCTGATGTCATCCGATTCCTATGGGTGTGAGTGGGGACGTGAGAGAGGATATGATCGCTACACAGACAGGCTCTACAGAGAGCTGAACAAAATAAAATGCCTAGGAATTTTACTATTTGAATTTCAATTCAACATGATAGTTTCAATTTGTGCATAATTCCATCCAAAATCAGTCAGAGAACAAAGAACATTGTTTTGTAGAAGCAAACCATTTGATGAAGCACTGAGAGTGTTATTCCCAACTCTGTGTACAGTAGCCTACTTCTCCTTAAATAACCCTTCTCTGTGCCATGGGAGCTGCCTGCATATCATTGCATATGGTGATTAATCTGGTAACGTCTTGCTCTCGCAAAAGGAACGGCCTGTAATCACAGCATGACTGGGACTGACGTCAATGTCCATCTTATTTGCCGGTTAGCATTTACATTTCCCTGCTGGGGTCCTGTTCCAGGAAAACAAGTGACGTCAGCCACTGTGTGTGTGCTTTGAGTGGGCAGAGCATCGGAGCATTTCACAGAGAGGGAGAGAAGAGAGGGGAGGGGGGATGGACAGACAGAGCGCACAGGGAAACACTGAACATTTTCCAATCGTATTCAGCGTGTTGCAATCTGCTTTTTATTTCACAAGACTGATATTTCCCAGGCTGTTTTGCAGTTTTATAAAAGTCAAACCAAGACATTCAAGGATACTCATGTTAAATGACATGTAAATTCTAATGTATTTGCTTTGTGGAAGAAAATAAATCCTAAGCAATACAACAACTGTGTCATATCTTAAAAACCTCAGCTCTCTGGATATCAACACATTTTCAATACCTTTATTACGTCATGGTGAGTTCAATACCTTTATAGAACATTTTCTTTCTATTTTATTAGCTAATGTCTGTAGACAGCTGTGATATTATCATACAATAACAATCTTGTACAGTTAATCATGAATCCAAAAAGCAGAGGCTACGCAGGCTGTACAGTATTAGTGTCGCACAAAGGCAGAAGAGTTCCTCTACAGTTACCATTTTCTCTTCAACTTTCTCATGAAGCAAAAGATTAAAGTTAACATACCTGACTCAGTCTCATCCCCAGCAACAGCCATATCGGTTCTTAAGAGGTCCAAAAGAAACCCTTTATCTCAGCTCTCTAACAGAAATATCTCCAAAACCACCAGCTATGTGTGCAATCACAATTAAGGGCATTGACATCACTATGACATCATTTGCCTCCTGATGTCAATGATGACATGCATTGCTCTATGAGTCCTCCCCCTACACTGGTATGTACCCGTATTTCATTATTTATTTTTTTGGTCCGACAAAAGGTTTGAGTTGCTTCTCAAATGTCTTCATATTACCATGTTTTTCAAGATTATTTGTACAGCTTTTTAAAACATTGGATTGGGTATTGAATGTGAATTATCCAATACACTAACATAAACAACTGACAAAAACACATGACATCACTCTACTTAACACTACTTAAATACTTAATAAACTAGTGAAAACATAATTGTAAATGCTCAAATTCTGACATTCCAGTTGAGTGACTTTTTTCACTTAATTTGAAGTGTCCAAGCTTTAATAATTTAATACATTTTAAAAGCGCTTTTCATTATACAGAATCATCTCTAAGTGCATAAAATCTAGATTTTTTTTTAACCAAATAGAAAAAGAAATGGACACAACTAGACAGGGCAACTGACACAAATAACCCAGCTGACACTATAAGAGACAAAGACACCAAAGAGCGCAGCTATCAACAGAAAGCCTTCCTAAAAGAGAAAGGTCTTTAGGCCCGTTTTAAAAGGAGCCCAGAGTCTGTTGTGCTTTCAGGTGGTCCGGGAGTGCATTCCAGAGGTTTGGGGCGGTCGAGCAGAATGCCCGATCCCCCAAGGAGCGGAACTTGGTCCTGGGGGGTGTGGGAGAGCAGAATATTGCTTGACCTGAGGGTGCGGGTGGGGTTATGGAGGGAGAAAAGTTATTTGAGATAAAAAGGGGCACTGCCATGAGTACACTGGAAAGACTGCAAGAGGGTTTTGAATTCAATCCGGGAATGAGACAGGGAGCCAGTGCAGAGATTCCAGGATGTTGGTGATGTGACGGTGTTTCTGCACTCTCATCAAGATCCTGGCAGCGCTGTTCTGGATATATTGGCGCTTCTGGAGACTCCTGCCAGGGATCCCGATGAAGAGTACTTTGCAGTAGTACAGCCTTCATGACTAATTTAAAGGTCCAGTGCAGTCAATAACGTGATTTTCCTGAGTTTTATATATATTTCCACATAATGAGGTTGGAATAATACTGTGAAAATTATGATAATGCCCTTTTTGGGGCGGCAGGTAGCCTCGTGGTTAGAGCGTTGAGCCGGTAACCGAAAGGTCGCTGGATCAAATCCCCGAGCTGACAAGGTAAAAAAAATCTGTCGTTCTGCCCCTGAACAAGGCAGTTAACATACTGTTCCCCAGAAGGCCGTCATTGTAAAATAAGAATTTGTTCTTCACTGACTTGCCTAGTTAAATAAAGGTTCCATTTCAAAAATGAAATAAAATGTGTGTAAGGGCTGTTTGAAAAGACTGCCTGAAATTTCTGCCTGTTTTGGTAAGATGGCGTTTTGGCCTTCCATGTTGACATCACCATACGGAAAATGAGTCATTATGAAAGAGTTCCAAACCACTGACAATAACAGCTAATTTTCAGTTTTCCCTGAGGACGGGCTAGTGGTAATGGCTGGAGCGGAATAAGTGGAATGGTATCAAACCCATGGTTTCCATGTGTTTGATGCCATTCCATTTAATCTGTTCCAGCCGTCCTCCCCTCAGCAGCCTCCACTGAACACCTCCCAGACAGTCCTAGCACAATTCTTGCTTGAGAAGCCATTTCAATTCTTGCTAAGGTTTATAATTTTTTTAATTGTTGATAATCACAGCAAGGTAATTCATTGCTAGAAATGATTTGATATAGAGATAGAAAACATCTGCATTGGACCTTCAACAACAGCTGGTTAGTGTTTTCCCTGGAATGTTTTTGCAGTATGGGCAAGGGTCGTAGAGGCCTACAATTCTTTGGGGTTGCACGGCTGTGATTTGGGTTGAACGATTGTGAGAGGGTCAGTTCCGGGGGCAAAAAAGTATTTAAATCAGCCACTAGGAGAGGCCTGTAATTTTCATCATAGGTACACAAACTATGACAGACAAAATTAGAAAAAAATAAAAATCGAGAAAATCACATTGTAGGATTTTTAATGAATTTATTTGCAAATTATGGTGGAAAATAAGTATTTGGTCACATACAAACAAGCAAGATTTCTGGCTTTCACAGACCTTCAAGAGGTTCCTCTGTCCTCCACTCGTTACCTGTATTAATGGCACCTGTTTGAACTTGTTATCAGTATAAAATACACCTGTCCACAACCTCAAACAGTCACACTCCAAACTCCACTATGGCCAAGACCAAAGAGCTGTCAAAGGACACCAGAAACAAAATTGTAGACCTGCACCAGGCTGGGAAGACTGGATCTGCAATAGGTAAGCAGCTTGGTTTGAAGAAATCAACTGTAGGAGCAATTATTAGGAAATGGAAGACATTCAAGACCACTGATAATCTCCCTCGATCTGGGGCTCCACGCAAGATCTCACCCCGTGAGGTCAAAATGATCACAAGAACAGTGAGCAAAAATCCCAGAACCACACGGGGGGACCTAGTGAATGACCTGCAGAGAGCTGGGACCAAAGTAACAAAGCCTACCATCAGCAAGGGCATTGAAGATGAAACGTGGCTGGGTCTTTCAGCATGACAATGATCCCAAACACACCGCCCGGGCAACGAAGGAGTGGCTTCGTAATAAGCATTTCAAGGTCCTGGAGTGTCCTAGCCAGTCTCCAGATCTCAACCCCATAGAAAATCTTTGGAGGGAGTTGAAAGTCTGTGTTGCCCAGCAACAGCCCCAAAACATCACTGCTCTAGAGGAGATCTGCATGGAGGAATGGGCCAAAATACCAGCTACAGTGTTTGAAAACCTTGTGAAGACTTACAGAAAACGTTTGACCTCTGTCATTGCCAACAAAGGGTATATAACAAAGTATTGAGATAAACTTTTGTTATTGACCAAATACTTATTTTCCACCATCATTTGCAAATAAATTCATTAAAAATCCTACAATGTGATTTTCTGGATTTTTTTCCCTCATTTTGTCTGTCATTGTTGAAGTGTACCTATGAAGTGGGAGAACTTGCACAATTGGTGGCTGACTAAATACTTTTTTGCCCCACTGTATGCTACCAGCTTATACGAAGTCACTTCTTCTAAACCTGAAAAAGGGACAACTTCTAAATGTAATGCAGCAAAACCAGCCAAATACACTTAGTGTACAAAACATTAAGAACACCTGCTCTTTCCATGACAAACTGACCCGGTGAAAGCTATGATCCCTAGGTGTCACTTGTTAAATCCACTTCAATCAGTGTAGATGAAGGGGAGACAGGTTAAATAATATTTTTTAAACCTTGAGACATGGATTGTGTATGTGTGTTATTCAAAGGATGAATGGGCAAGACAAAATATGTAAGTGCCTTTGAAAGGGGTATGGTGGTAGGGGCCAGGTGCACCGGTTTGCATCAAGAAATGCTACACTGCTGGGTTTTAAACGCTCAACAGTTTCCCATGTTTATCGAAGGTGATGCACCACCCAAAGGACATCCAGCCAACTTGACAACTATGGGAAGCATTGGAGTCAACATGGGCCAGCACGCTTTTGACACCTTGTAGAGTCTGAGGGCCAAATGGTTGGGGTGCAACTCAATATTAGGAAGGTGTTCTTAATGTTTTGTACACTCAGTGTATATCCAAATCAAACTTTAGTAACCACATTGTGAGCCTGTTACAATACATCAACCATGACAAATTTCACAAATATCCACTTTGTTAGATTTGTTGAATGTTCGCCAATCCAGCGTCCTTCTATCCCCCACGGTCTGCGTTCCATTGACCTCTTTAACGGCACCTACGCAGTCAATCCACAGCCTTAGACAAGTTGTAAATGAAACAGGTTATATTGCTATATTGTATCATACAACAGCACGCTCAGCTTACCAAGAAAACAAAAATGTATACATTTATGGTCTGTTGAAATATATTTTAGAGGCTATTTATACAGAAAATTGGTATACAACCCATATAAAATGTATTTATGATTATATGGCAATATTTTAAAGTTGACAAAAATATTTATAATACACAATTTCTGATATATCACGCCTTTGTTATATTTTTCTTGCATAAGTAAAATCAAGATTATGCCTCTAGTGCCATTCATTCCAATTATATAGACTGGTTTGGATTTCTCCATGACCAATATGGCTGCCATTTTCAACCCATTCTGGATCTTCGAAGGTTTATGACATAGCCCTTCTAGTAATTTAATAGGATTCTTTTTATCATTTTTATAAGCTGACCAACTAAATAGGTCAACTATTCTACTATGGGGTTGTCTGATTTTGCTGTTGATTACTCGTATTGTTGGTTGAGAAAATAAAATGTGGACAACAATTTATGAGATATCGTTGTAGGCAAAATTCGCATAACCAATGGTACTGGGGCTCATCCCCACCTGTCTCTCGTTTGGATCATAGGTGCCGTTCTCAACCCAGGCGGGCTCCGGCCCAATTTAACCTCTGCTAATAATCCAATCTAATCCAATTGATGGCAGACCTTGATGGTGAGGGTCTAGAGCATTTACCTTTGACCATCCCCTTGTTGCCTTGCATATAGAACTGCTGAGTGCCATCTCCTGACTGTTGGGAATACTGGACGATGGCTGCAGCAGACTGGGAGTTTCCAGAGTTGGACATGGTCAGAGGCTGCAAGGCCTGTAGTCCCCTAGGTAGAGCACTGGTCAGCTGGATGGCACCATCCTGAGTAAAAGCAACTGAGGACAACAAACGAATAGGGGTTAAATTGACCCAGGGCCTGCATTTACCCCATAGGTAATGATTGGCCCAATGAGGTAAATACAGATCGGCAACTATCTGCTTCAGCTTATTTATTCATAGCCAGTGACTACGCTGCATCAGTTGGGCTACTAAAGGTGATCATGCTTATTGCTAAATAGCACACCTCCCTGATAATATGGACCAATATGTTATTGTGTATCTTTGTCCACAACAGTTGTTGCGCAATCTCTAATATTAAGGAATTCTCTAGGTTCTGGTCGCCCGAGTTAGAATACCTCATGATAAACTGTAGACCACACTATTTACCAAGAGTTTTCATCTATATTTTTCGTAGCTGTCTATTTACCACCACCTCTACTCTACATACGAGACGCATACAAAGCTCTCACTCGCCCTCAATTTGAAAAATCTGACCATAACTCCATCCTCTTAATTCCTGTTTACAAGAAAAACTCAAACATGAAGTACCAGCGATGCAATCAATAGGTAAGTCTTCCGATGAAGTTACAGGACTATTTCACTAGCACAGGTTGAATTTGTTCCGTGCTTCATCCGATGGCATTGAGGATTTTCCGCATCAGTCACTGGCTTCATTAATAAAGCCCAGTTTCCACTGGCACTTAAAAGGAGGGCCAATTAGGGCCAAATTCGAGCTGGTTCGAGGAAAACCCGGGCCAGCGCAGCCCAATTTCACAACTGGTGCCAGCTCAAATGGAATTCGGGCTGGTGACACCATTTCTATTGAACCACCAAGCTGATCACTGCTGGATGCTGACAAAGTTTAGCTAGCTCATCTGGGCTTGTTGCTGGACAAACAGTACTGCAGTAGTCAGACATGACACAAATTACCAACATAGCTGGATCCATTCATTTTTGCACTACACAATATAATTGTATGAGAACAGTCAGCCCTCGAATGCTAGCTACCTAACGTTAGCATGCAAATCAAAGTTGAAACAAGCTAGTTAGCTAACGTGAGCTAGCAGGAATTTTAGCTGGCCAGGTCATATTAAAAGCTAGGTAGCTACATCATACTGTATTAAACCTGTTGTTTGGTTTGCTTGGTTAACTAGCTAGCTAATAGCCAATGCCATGGCAAGCAAGATAGAAATTAAACTAGCTAGCTAGCCTGTTATGCTAGCGACAACGCTAACCTTTTACCGACTTCCAACGTGCCAATGGAAACGGGGCTTGAGTGCATGGACGACATAGTCCACACAGTGACCATACAAACATATCCTAACCAGAAGCCATGGATTACAGGCAACATCCACACTGAGCTAAAGACTAGAGCTGCCGCTTTCAAGGAGCAGAACACAAATCCAGACGCTTATAAGAAAATCCTGCTACGGTGTCCGACGAACCATCAAACAGGCAAAGTGTCAATACAGGACTTAGATCAGATACTACTACACCAGCTCTGATGTTTGTCGGATATGGCAGGAATTGCAAACTATCATGGATTACAAAAGGGAAACCCAGACACGAGCTGCAAAGTGATGCAAGCCTAACAGACTAGCTAAATGCCTTCTATCATTGCATCAAGGCAAGCAACACCGAAACATGCATGAGAGCACCAGCTGTTCCGGACAACTGTGTGATCACGCTCTCTGTAGCAGATTTGAGTAAGACATTTAAAAACAGGTTAACATTCAGACAGATTACAAGGACACGTACTCTGAGCATGTGATGACCCAACAACAAGTGTCTTCACTGACATTTTCAACCTCTCCCTGACCCATGTTTCAAGCAGACCAACATAGTCCCTGTGCCCAAGAAGGCCAAGGTAACCTGTCTAAATGACTAGGTTGTGTTATTATTGTGTAGCACTCATATCCGTAGCCATGAAATGCTTTGAAAGGCTGCACATCAAAACCATCATCGCAGACACCCTAGACCCACTCCAATTCACATACTGCCCCAACAGATCCACAGATGACACAATCTCTATTGCACTCTACACTACCCTTTCCCACCTGGACAAAATGAACACCTACATGAGAATGCTGTTCATTGACTACAGCTCAGCATTCAACACTATAGTGCACTCCAAGCTCATCAATAAGCTAAGCACCCTGGGATTAAACACCTCCCTCTGCAATTGGATACTGGACTTTGAAGGTCGCCTGCAGGTGGTGATTATAGGCAACAACACATCCACTATGCTGCCCCTCAACATGGGGGGCCCTCAGGGGTGTGTGCTTAGCCCCCTCCCTGTACTCCCCGTTCACCCACGACTACATGACCGCACACAACTCCAACATCATCATTAAGTTTGCTGACGACATGACGGTGGTAGGCCTGATCACCGATGACAATGAGACAGCCTACAGGGAGGTGGTCAGAGACCTGCCAGTGTGGTGCCAGGACAACAACCTCTCCCTTAACGTCAGCTTATTGTGGACTACAGGAAACGGAGGGCCGAGTTCGCCCCCATTCACATCGACAGGGCTATAGTTGAGACGGTCGAGAGCTTCAAGTTCTTCAGTTTCCATATCACTAAAGACCTATTATGGTCCAAACGGTACTGGACCACCAAGTCTGGGACCAAAAGGCTCCTGAACAGCTTCTACCTGAATGCCATAAGACTGCTGAACAGTTAATTAAACGACTACCCGGATTTTCTGCTTTTCACCCCCTTCCTACATGTACTTCAATCAATCACCTAATCAAACCTACATGTACATACAGTATTACCTTAATCATTTGGGGTGGCAGGTAGCCTAGTGGTTAGAGTGTTGGACTTGTAATGGAAAGGTTGCAAGATCGGATCCCTGAGCTGACAAGGTAAACATCTGTCGTTCTGCCCCTGAACAAGGCAGTTAACCCACTGTTCCTATGCAGTCATTGAAAATAAGAATTTGTTAATGGACTTGCCTAGTTAAATAAAAAGGTACAAAAATATAAAATGTATCACCCCAACTACCTCGTACACTGTTCTGGTACTCCTTGTAATAGCCTCTTTATTGTGTTACTATTTTATTTTTATCCATTTGTTCATTTTCTTACTTTTAACTGCATTGTTGGGAATGTGCTCGTCATAAGTACGTAAGTAAGCATTTCACAGTAAAGTCTACACTTGTTTTATTTGGTGCATGTGACATTTAATTTGATATGGACCAATATGTTGCTGGGCTTAATTATGGAGAGGGAAATTATATTTGTCAGCATATTATAATTTTGGAGTAGAATGTCATTTTAGAAAGTCACCAGAACTTCTACATTTACATTTATTGGGGCCTCATGACCTTTGCCACTACTGATAAATAAATCCAGGGGGGGAAATTAAACAATCATTGTTTGTTTTGTTGTTAAAGCTTGGACACTCCAAATTAGGTGAAAACGTTATGCCTACGTGTTTAAAAATGAAAAGGCACTAGACAGGAATGTCATCATTTGAGCATTACACAGACGTCCCATACCATTTGGTTATGCAGAAATGGTGTAAACAGCTGCCAATTACATCAGTTTATTAATTAAGAGCGTGTAGTATGCGGTCTTGTCCTTTCACATAACCAAATCAACTATGGACTATCAGAGACTGAGATGTGTCAAATACATCTGGATTTTTAAATAAACATATTTATTTTTGAAACACATGTCCCTTCCAGTGAGACTTACTGAACTGGCCATGGTTTGTCTGATAAATAGAGGCTGGCATGCCGGGCCCTGGTGGGACACTGCAAGGCGCTACCTCTTCTTTTATCTCTTCAACTTTTGGACCTGCTGGATCTGAAGACACTTTTCTGGGGAGAAAAACACATTTGCAAAGATGACTGTGAAATAAATGTATTGCAGCTCTATTATTCTACACTTTAATTTAAAGTAATACCTGTATGCCTGTCTTCTGGAGGGAAGCTCTCTCCTGTTGTGTGCATTAGAAACATCTTCGTTTGAGTTTCTGTCCTCTGATTTTGCTCTCCTTGTTGCTACCTGGGAAATGAAATCTCCCATTAACAGTTGATATGTCTGGCTTGTATGCAAGGCAACAGCATCACAGTCATCTGGAGACTATGCTTAGGGATGATGGACATCTGCAGATCATAACACTTTGAGGAAGGTCTATCTCCATTTTAAATACCTGTGCTAGTGATGATAGCGAACCACCGCTGCCCTGCTCCTGCATTTGACAGGCATTGCTTGCCATGATAATCGTCCTATAAAGAACAAAAAGGTGGGCAAATGAATGATTGGCTAATTCACGTTAGTCGTCATACTACTACCTCTGCCAATTGCTAACGATACTGTGTTGGAACAAAACCCTGCACTGTGCTACTGCACATCCTGGCTGTGGGTCACCAATGCCAGAACACTGTGTGCCTAAGCGTAACTACATTAAACTCTGGTCTTGACCGTGACTGGGTGCTAGCAAGGTTCACAATAGTCAACCATATTGTTTCCACTTTCAAGCTATCCTGTCCGTTTGCATGCTCAAGGTGGTGGTGGCAGCTAAAGCTAGCAACCTAACGTTACAGTTAGGCCACTGGATGTTACATTATTAGATTGGTACAGTCGCTAGCTAAGTAACAAGTTGAATAAGCAGTCGTTAGCTATTTACTAACTTAGCTAGCCGGGTAGTATCGTTTTTTTCTCTCTCGCTATCTTACCAATAGATAGCGAATGCAGCCACTGATTAACGTTAAATCACTGATTACGCCTCGAATGGATGGTCTGAGAACCAACGCACACGTAACACCACGTCAGCTCCGATGCAGCTGAAATCTGCTAGGAACTCAATGGCTTCCAAACCAAATTTGAAAAGTACTGCGAATATAAATTACTTTAGCTGGCTGTGAACTGAGTCTAGGTGCGTTGTTGGCTAATGTGTGGCTAAATACCTCAAAATTAAGATCAACAAATATCGCTATCGATTAGAGTTCAATGGAAATTTTAACCGTATTTATTTAAAAATCATAATAGATCGTACGCTCGCGATGCGTATAATTTAAAGTGTTTTTGATTGGACAGAGCTAACTTTCTTCTTGGAACGTTGAACTGCTGCGGCCAAATCCCCACCCCAGTCAAAGTGCACACCCGATCTACCCTGTAACACCCATTCACATGGTCCAGATCTTGAGATTTGTCTGATCCGGAAGGCTCAGCACCATTCAGGTCTGTCTGTGTTACTTTGTCCATAGCTACTGTAGCTAAGCCTACTACTTGTAGCAGAGTATCGATCGAATAAAAGTGAGTAGCGAGCGACATCTGGTGGTTTTAGGTCAGTAAATCGACCCCTTTGGCTACAGACAGACTTCCCACCAACACAACACTACCAAATATTTGTATAAGTATCTATGAGAGATTGTTACATGAGATTACAATTTATATCTAACTTTGAAACTAAAGTACATATAATGTCATTCAGTCTAATTGTAATTGAATGTTGTTTATGTGCTAAGAGTACGTTATGTTAATTTTCAACATTTTGGGCAGACAGGTCCTAAATTGTAGATGCATCTCTGGATCTCCTTATTTAACAAAGATGTGCCTCTAGGCAAATACATTATATTGACACAGTGTGTGTATTTCGTGTAAATGTAATATGATATGAATATAACCTAAATAATGAATTAAGCAATGAATACAGTCACAGGTAAATGGCTGTTTCCGTGACACAGCACTGCCTCACGTTCCTTATTGCTTTTATAAAACTGTTACCAACATATTAAAATAACAATGAATTACATATTTTCATTAAAAGTTATTTTGATGAGTCAATTCATACAATTTCATTCTTCCACCAGAAAATATAGTCCGGACAAAAATCTGGTTGTTTGTTCTTTTGGTCATGTTACTATAGACGCGAAGGCAGTCATTCATTAGTTTTGCTTCGTTGCTATGCAAAAGGCTTTGTCACAGATAGAACAATGAGTCAGATGAGTCAACGGATGTATATATGTGAAGCATCCGGTTGGCGTTTCCACTCACTATCAAATATGGTGATGAGAGGAAGCCCAGTGGCCGGCAGTGGGAGAAGATGGATTTTGTCCGACATTCTGCAAATTTTCTCATCGATGAAACATTTGATCTCCAATTTTCATGTTTCCAAAACCAGGATCTGTACCAAACAAAGTGGACTGCGTTTTGTAGACTTTACCCCTTGAAAAAGTTTCCAAAAAATTATGCAAATAAATGCTAGAACGAATCAATCTAACTAGCTCTGCCAACCTCCTTGCTTGTTCTGCCCACTATGATGAATTTGCTCCCGTTGGAAACGACAGGCTCTGGTTTATCTTGGGTTAGTTGTCAAATTATTTGGACTGGTCGTCCATTCTAAACAAAATGGTGTCTATGCAGGCTGGATAAAGTTATTGTCACTCGCAAGCTAGTCACGTCAAACAATGAACCTGGAATGACAGTACACTAGCTACATTTTAGTTTGTTTTAGATTTTTTTCTATTGACAATTACTTGGATATTTCCATGATAGTGACGTTGTTGCGTGATGGCTCAGAAAAAGTTGTCTTGTCTCTGGGCACTCTATGTATGGTACTAAGCGATATTAACCCCGGCTGTACCAAACTAAATGTTAGACTGGAAGCAAGGGGAAATTATGTGCGAGTTGAGATCAATACAAAAGATGATTCTGACAACAACATGAACATGATATTCTCATTGAAGGCGCAGTGATACTTTTCAGATGGAACTGTTAGCAGGCATAGGTGTGTATTTGATGACCAATAGAGCACGGCTTGGAACGCTGCTCGTCCAATCAGCATCCAGGAGCGAAACAACAAGTTTTATACAGTAATACAGTTTGACACAGTCAATATTCAAGACCACTTGAATGACACACAACTTTTTAAGTAGACTGGTTCTTAACTCTTCCAATCATACGAATAATAGCCTACCGTATATATTTTAGTATTTATACTTCACATCTTGCATTTGTACATCTGAAGAAATGTACATTAGTTTTCATACGCATTCATAAACGACTTTTTGCTCTACCTTACAGCTCCCTAACGGGTACCCGTAGATTGTGCCGACACCATTACAAAATAGGGATGTTCTTGCCTTAAAATCTTGTTTTTTTTGTAAGTGTTTGACTCGACGCCCCCTGTAATTGTGACTTTTATTAGATATACATGTTTTCATTGTGCACGATACACATTTACATTCTCTGATATTATTATATTAAATGCAAATAATTACTACTCCAATACAGTACACCCTACAGCTGATACAATGGTATTTTCCATAAGGTAGGGTAATGGAGAGCTGTAGCTAAGCGAAAGCGATCAAGCCTGTGACAGTGAAGAAACTTGACTTTTATTAACACATATATTAGTTAGAGGTATGTATATATTGGAAATCTTCACGTAACCTTGTTGACATGTTTCTGTAAACCATGATACTGTGATGTAGCGTGTTGTCAGTGCAAATGTATTGAAGTCGCAGCTAGCTAGCTAACGTTAGGAAGCTTCCCCAAATCGGTCGCTAGTTAGAAATGCCGAGCTTTAACTGGATCTCTAAGCTAGCAGCTATACCTAGCTAGATATTTTGGTACTTCTTCCTAGCTACATGGTTGGTTAGTAAATTTAAGGCATTGTTCGAGAAAAATATGACTGTTTGTGACTTCAATGAGTAGCTAACTAAGTGAAATAGCTATGTCTTTAACATGTAGCAACATTCTCCGAAAGTGACAAGCTAGCTTGAATGACGAATGGATAGCTGCAAGCTAGCTAGCCAGGCCTAAAAAAAAGTATTGCGGGATATCTAAGGTGAGCATTAAACTCATCTTGCTACCTGTGACAGTTCAACTCATGTCATGAATGACTGAATATTGTTAGCATATAGCATCGCTGATGTAGTTAGCTAGCAACGTTGGGTTCCATGATTACTGATTCTTTTATCGAAATGTTTTGTTTACAATGTGTCAATTAGTTTTCTAGTAACAGCCCGTGAATTTGGTGCAACAATCGAGTTTATTCCCTTTTTTAACGTTAGCTATTAATATGAAATTTCGTTGATTGTTTGAATGTTGAGGTGTAACGTTAATGCAATGTAGGCCTAAATCGACATTTGTGTTACTGAGCTGATGCAGTATAATATTTAAATAATTTCCCTGCAAATTTGTACATGACCCATTTGTGATATGGCTTTTAGTTTAAGTTGTTACATTAACTGTAATTTGTTCAATTAATGACATTAACCTTATCACAACACAATGTTTGAGATTGTAATTGCAAACAGTACTTCAAATCAGAGTTAATATCATTATGCTTCACGCAGATCAGTGAATGATCTGTATTGTTTAATTATTTATACATATTATGTAACAGTTTATCCAATCAGAAGAGGAAAAATACCATTCATATTCGCAGTCTGATGTTTAACTAATTAAAATTGGAGTGTATATTAACTGATTCGACAACAATACATTATTAATCTGCTCTAATAATTCTCAAATAGTTTTCTCCAATATTACAGTGCTGTGCAATCACACCAATAACTGTTATTTTCCCCTCTTTATCTCAGCCTGAAGAAGAAGCCATACGATGTCCTTGAAGCCGCGGGTGGTGGACTTTGATGAAACATGGAACAAGCTACTGACGACAATCAAGGCTGTGGTGATGCTTGATTATGTGGAGAGGGCCACATGGAACGACAGATTCTCGTATCCTTTCCGTTTCAGCTCTATAGTTAAAAAAAAAAAAAAAGTTCCTGAAGGGTCGTTTTTTTGTGTGTTTTAGTTTGCTTATGATTTAGGAGGCTAAAATGCCACTGGTCTGTGATTACGTAGTCGAGCCATTAAAACAAGCCAAAGTTAACTTTGGGACATTTTCAAGTTCACGTGTCACTTTTTAAATAGAAAATAATGTCTGCATGTTTTTCTTCTTCAGTGTTACATATGAATGTGTTTGACTCCTTTACTCTAAAATCAGTGACATCTATGCCTTGTGTGTTGCTTACCCAGAGCCTCTGGGTGAAAAGTTATACACAGAGACCAAGGTGTTCCTGGAGAACCATGTCAGACAATTGTACAAGGTAAATACGATTCATCATTTGGGGGAAATATATGTGATCTGTTATCTACTAAATGTTAGTCCATTAAGCTATTGATTTCACTTGATTCAGATACATTTCCATTGCTTAACATTGGATAGCCTAATAGCTGTATTTGTTGATTGTCTGCTTTTCATTGAGGTGCCAACTTATATTTTTTTGTCTGTAATTTCAGAAAGTTCTGGAGTCGGAGGAGAAGGTTTTAGTTATGTACCACAGATACTGGGAGGAGTATAGCAAGGGGGCAGACTACATGGATTGCTTGTACAGGTAATATCCATCATCCTTTTTATGAATGTTTTGATGAACCCAGAGGAATATGCGAGCCAATACACCAGGTTTGACTAAATCTGAAATAATACAGACCATCTTATATGAGTTCAGTCTTACTGTAAGCCCTATCTTTCCTATTGTTTAGTGCCAGTGAACTTGACTGTGGCTGTGTTTTGTAGGATTTTGCCACAGAAATGCGGTATGAGGTGCATGAGCACTGTAGTTACTGTAGAGTTCAGTCCTTCCTGCTTCTCCCATAGGCTCCCCTCATTATTGGGGATTGTTACCTTGAAACGCTTGTCTTTGAAGTGCCAACAACCATTGACTGTTTCTGCGTGTGTCCTCTTCATTTAAAAATCAATACCCCATAGAGGTATTGGATCTATTTTTACAAGTGCACTTGGGCGGGTAATGTGTTTGTGTGTGTGTGATATCTGATAGTACTGGAGTAGAGTACTGCTATTGTATAGCTGCCAGCACTTATCACCCAGTCATGTCTATTTCCTGACCTACCCTGCCATTGACACCTTATATAAAGAACACTGCCACTTCTACAATTTAGGCTAAGCTACATTTCTCAGGTGCAGATATTTTATATTTCACATTGGTAGATGTTTTGGGAAATTTAAGACTTTGGCTACCTCACCACAGTGACAGCTTTAGATATAATCATATTTCGACAACAAGCTCCTCATCAATTTGAGAGGTAATTTAGTGCGTTGTCATCCCATCATTTTGTATATATACATAGTTCATATCGCTTCTCATCACTGTCTTGCTGATGCTAAGTGGACAGCACAGCTGTGAAAACAACTTGTAGATAGTCTGACTGCCATCAGAGCCAGCATTTCTGTCTGCTCTCTCTGTGGCCTGATAGGCCCTGGGAACTTGGCCATTCACACACATCTGAATCTGTAGAGACTTATGGGTCGCCCATAGTGAGCTAGTCTTACCAACACTTTGGTAAATAACTCTAGATAAGAGTTATTATCAAGTGTTATTATTTTAATATGATGTTGTGTATTGCACTTTCTCTTCCCTCTTTCTAATGTAGGTACCTCAACACACAGTTCATCAAGAAGAACAAACTGACAGAGGCAGACTTGCAGTATGGCTATGGAGGGGTTGACATGAATGAACCACTTATGGAGATAGGAGAGGTAAGTCTCAATCATATCTTATTACTTACATTCTCAGTTATTCAGTACAAGTGTCACAATATATCAGTTTGCATTTCTGAGTGCTTACATACAATATTATGTGCTCATACAATTCTCCTTACTGTAATTTCAGCTAGCACTAGACATGTGGAGGAAACTGATGATCGAGCCCCTGCAAGCTGTCCTGATACGGATGCTGCTGAATGAAGTCAAAAAGTTGGTTCTTGGTTTATATGTACAGTAGTTATTGGTTCAAATGTGCACTATGATTATACAAGGCTAGCATTGGAGGAGAAGCTCTTGAGGTGAAATGCACAGTTCTCATATTTAGCGATTTGTTATTGTCATAATGACTTGGCCTGAAGGTTAGTTTCTGTGAAGATAAATAAATAACTTTTTGCTCTGTTCTGACATAGTATTGTTGTAGCAGGCTAATCCAGTTTAGGTTATTACTGTTAGGCTACTTATTGAAATAAAATTGAAAACCACAAGTCACCTTCTACTCTTTTAATTCAATTATTTTGCAAGACACATTTAAATGCTGAATAGAAATGGAATCACCCCTAATGGAGTGTGTTCTCCTCCAGTGACCGGTGCGGTGAGGACCCTAATCAGAAAGTAATCCATGGGGTTATCAACTCCTTTGTTCATGTTGAACAGTACAAGAAAAAGTTTCCTCTCAAGGTGAGTAAGCATCTGTCATATGTTGGTTTCTAGATATTTCTGGACAGTGGTCATTTATGTTTACTCTATAGCCTGTTTTCCCACAGTGAATTATTTTATTTTTAAGTTGTTAGCTTGTCTTTGAAACTCGTTTTTTATATAGCCACTATGCCGTTGAATAATTGATACTGTTCGTGCTTGCCTTTGTTAATTAATGTACAGTATACTGCATGTCCATGCCGACGTGTGTGTTCTCTAAACTCACGCGTGGCTTTTCCTATGTTTCAGTTTTATCAGGAAATCTTCGAAGGGCCTTTTCTGACGAAAACAGGAGAGTATTACAAACAGGAAGCCTCCAATTTACTGCAAGAGTCCAACTGCTCACAGTATATGGAAAAGGTAAGATGGCTGTAGTAAGTCCACCTAATAGAGATCTATAGTGCTCTATGAATTATAGGATCTCTGTGGTCTAACTGTTCACAGTAGCGTTGTGGAAAAGGGTAAGATGTCTGATGGACAGGTAGTGTAGTTCACTTCCTTGTTACCCGCTGCTCTCTGTTTTATTCTTTGTACATAGAATCCAAGAGCTCTACTGTTCTCTATTGTGACCCTAAGAAATACTGTTGTCTCATTGGAAGCATGTAGGCAAACCGTTGATGTTCGGGTAGTATAAATTATGAATTCAGTTAAATAGTGGGACTTGCCATTGCTACAAATGGATAT
The DNA here is from genome assembly GCF_045791955.1 of Oncorhynchus clarkii lewisi. NCBI lineage: Eukaryota > Metazoa > Chordata > Actinopteri > Salmoniformes > Salmonidae > Oncorhynchus > Oncorhynchus clarkii. The sequence goes on from NC_092157.1 coordinate 25,488,867, forward strand.
GGTGTATTTTGCTGTGGGTTCTTGGTGTTAGTTTATCAGAGGCTCGGTGACTCTTGGGCATTGCTCTGCTGTGAGTCTGCGGAGACCCATGGAGCAACCAGCTGTAGCACCGTCAGAGTTTAATCTGTGTATTACTGTTTGACTGACTGACTCTAGTGAAAAGAGATCACAGACAGTCCCTTACATTAGCTAGCTAACTCACATCATGGCTGCCGCCTGCTGCGTCTGAAATGGCACCCTATTCACTATAAACTGTAGTCCACTACTTATGGGCTTTGTCGAAAAGTAGTGCACTATATAGGGAGTAGGGTGCCATTTGGCACTTGGCCTCTGTTCACGAATGGACCTGTAAATTGGTGATCTGATAGCCCTTTAACCAGGATAAACACCACGCTGGCTTTAAAAGGCAATGGGGCAGTCGGCAGTGTGTAGGAGTGTCTGGCCATCTGTTGTTCTGCTGAGCGTGACTGAACTCCCTATAAATGGGATATGTGATATGCCTCGCTCGCTGCCCTGGCCTGCGGTTCTCATGTCCAGACCAGCCTAACGCGATCAAACTGAGGTAGCTTTCCTTTTCAGAAAAACTCAGGCGCTTTAGCTGCTTTTAGCAACGCTAGTATTTGCACAATAGAGTTGCTAGGAATTAGCTTCCAAAAAGAACGTAATAGTCTGCCGGAAGTCAACGTTAAATAACATTTAATTTAAACTTACTCTGCTGATCTTCCATAGGGTTGGTCCTTATACAGGGGGGTACATTTATACAAAAACATCTAATAGAACATAAATGAGACTTTCCAAGCGTGCGTCTGTTGTAGACCCACTTCCTCTCTACTTACCTCATGTCAAAGTAAAAGTCGTGAATGTGTGCCATACCGGCACAAAAAAATAACTTGTGGGGGACATTTATTTTTGACATGATGAAAGCAGAGAGGGACTGACCTCAACTAGGAACTTCATGGGTCTACAGCAGACCCACGTTTGGAAATTCTGTTTAATTATACGTTCCATTTGATGTTTGTTGGCAGTCATTCAGCCCGATTGGGATTGGGCCAGTTAGCAAGTAGCGTCTTTGACATGTGCACAATTAACTGTATTTAACAAATGAATCAATCCAATGTGTTCCCTTCCCTCCCTGACTCCACCAAGGTTTTAGGACGGTTGAAAGACGAGGAGGTGCGATGTCGAAAGTACCTGCATCCCAGCTCCTACGCCAAAGTCATCCACGAATGCCAGCAGAGGATGGTGGCGGACCACCTGCAGTTCCTCCATGGGGAGTGTCAGAACATCATCCGCCAGGAGAAGAGAGACGGTCAGTCTGGTTACAGGAGCGACGGTCAGTTTGTTTGATACTAATAGATCCAGGGGCTGGCTTAGACTGTATTACTGTAGTTAGATGGTCAGTCTGTAGTTAGATAGTCAGTCTGAGAGTTAGGACAGTCTGTAAATTAGATGGTCAGTCTGTACACTGAACAAAAATATAAACGCAACATGCAACAATTTCAAAGATTGTACTGAGTTACAGTTCATATAAGGAAATCAGTTAGTTTAAATTTATTAGGCCCTAATCCATGGATTTTGGTGGTCACAGATACCTTAAAAAAAAAAAGTAGGTGCTTGGATCAGAAAACCAATCCGTATCTGGTGTGACCACCATTTGCCTCATGCAGCGCGACACATCTTAACATAGAGTTAATCAGGCTGTTGATTGTGGCCTGTGGAATGTTGTCCTACTCTTCAATAGCAGTGCGAAGTTGCTGGATATTGGCGGAACTGGAACATGCTGTCGTCCATGGAGATTCAAAGCATCCCAAACATGCTCAATGAGTGACATGTCTGATGAGTATACAGGCCAGAACAGAGACATTTTCGTCATCAAGGAATTGTGCACAGATCCTTCCGACATGGGGTTGTGCATTATCATGTTGAAACATGTGGTGATGGCGGCAGATGAATGGTACAACAATGGGCCTCGGGATCTTGTCACGGTATCTCTGTGCATTCAAATTGCCATCGATTACATTTTGTTCGCTGTCTGTAGTTTGTCTGCCCATACCATAACCCCACCGCCACCATGGGGCACTCTGTTCACAGTGTTGAAATCAGCAAATAGCTCGCCACACAATGCCATCTTGCCGGGACAATTGAAACCGGGATTCATCTGTGAAGAGCACACTTCTCCAGCGTGCCAGTGGCCGTCGAAGTTGAGTATTTGCCCACTGAAGTCAGTTACGATGCCAAACTGCAGTCAGGTCAAGACCCTGGTGAGGACAACAAACATGCAGATGAGCTTCCCTGAGACGGTTTATGACAGTTTGTGCAGCAATTCCTTCAGTTGTGCAAACCCATAGTTTCACCAGCTGCCCGGGTGGCTGGTCTCAGACGATCCTGCAGGTGAAGAAGCCGAATGTGGAGGTCCTGGGCTGGGGTGGTTACACATGGTCTGCGTTTGTGAGGCCGGTTGGATGTACTGCCAAAATGTCTAACGTCTCGATCACACTGACAGCGTCATTGCATATCCAATGGAACGCTGCGTTTGCCTTGCTTACGCAAGGTGCTTACGCTGGATTTATCGAATGTATGCATCAAACTATGTGTAGACGGCTTGACAGAAATGGTAGTAGAAGGTGAATGTTGAACTTTTGTTGCACACACATCCAGATGATGCTGCGTATGATTTTGCGCAAAGACGCTATTGGTGTGAACAATGCGTAAAACAATTTGAGGCGGGTTATGGTCGAAAAATTCTCTGCCAACAGCTCTGGTGGACATTCCTGCAGTCAGTATGCCAATTGCATACTCCCTCAACTTGACATCTGTGGCATTGTGTTCTGTGACAAAATTGCACATTGTAGAGTGGCCTTTTATTGTCCCCAGCACAAGGTGCGCCTGTGTAAGGATTATGCTGTTTAATCAGCTTCTTGATATGCCACACCTGTCAGGTGGATGGATTATCTTGGCAAAGGAGAAATGCTCACTAACAGGGATGTAAGCAAATTTGTGCACAGAATTAATGAGAAATAAGCTTTTAGTACGTACAGTTGAAGTCGGAAGTTTACATACACCTTAGCCAAATACATTTACATTTAAACATTTAAATTCCTGACATTTAATCCTAGTAAAAATTCCCTGTTTTAGGTCAGTTAGAATGACCACTTTATTTTAAGAATGTGAAATGGCAGAATAATAGTAGAAATAATTATTTATTTCAGCTTTTATTTCTTTCATCACATTCCCAGTGGGTCAGAAGTTTACATACACTCAATTAGAATTTGGTAGCATTGCCTTTAAAATTGTTTAACTTGGGTCAAACGTTTCAGGTAGCCTTCCACAAACTTCCCACAATAAGTTGGGTGAATTTTGGCCCATTCCTCCTGACAGAGCTGGTGTAACTTAGTCAGGTTTGTAGGCCTCTTTGTTCACACACTTTTTCAGTTCTGCACACAAATGTTCTATAGAATTGAGGTCAAGGCTTTGTGATGGCCACTCCAATACCTTGACTTTGTTGTCCTTAAGCCATTTTGCCACAACTTTGGAAGTATGCTTGGGGTTATTGTCCATTTGGAAGACCCATTTGCGACCAAGCTTTAACTTTAACTGATGTCTTGAGATGTTGCTTCAATACATCCATATCATTTTTTTCCCTCATGATGCCATCTATTTTGTGAAGTGCACCAGTTCCTCCTGCAGCAAAGCACCCCCACAACATGATGCTGCTACCACCGTGCTTCACGGTTGGGATGGTGTTCTTCGGCTTGCAAGTCTCCCCTTTTTCCTCCAAACATAACGATGGTCATTATGGCCAAACAGTTCTATTTTTGTTTCACCAGACCAGAGGACATTTCTCCAAAAAGTACAATCTTTGTCCCCATGTGCAGTTGCAAACCGTAGTCTGGCTTTTTTAATTGAGGTTTTGGAGCAGTGGCTTCTTCCTTGTTGAGCGGCCTTTCAAATTATGGGATTAGTTTATGGGATTAGTTTTACTGTGGATTTAGATACTTTTGTACCTGTTTCCTCCAGCATCTTCACAAAGTCCATTACTGTTGTTCTGGGATAGATTTGCACTTTTCTCACCAAAGGACATTCATCTCTAGGAGACAGAACGCGTCTCCTTCCTGCGCGGTAATGACCGCCGCGTGGTCCCATTGTGTTTATACTTGCGTACTATTGTTTGTACAGATGAACGTGGTACCTTCAGGCATTTGGAAATTGCTCCCAAGGATGAACCAGACTTGTGGAGGTCTTGGCTGATTTATTTGGGTTTTCCCATGATGTCAAGCAAAGAGGCACTGAGATTGAAGGTAGGCCATGAAATACATCCACAGGTACACTTGAGTCCAATTGACTCAAATGATGTCAATTAGCCTATCAGAAGCTTCTAAAGCCGTGACATCATTTTATGGAATTTTCCAAGCTGTTTCAAGGCACAGTCAACTTAGTGTATGTAAACTTCTGACCCACTGGAATTGTGATAGATTATTTCACTTATAATTCAATATGTCTGTAAACAATTGTTGGAAAAATTACTTGTCATGCACAAAGTAAATGTCCTAACTGACTTGACAGAACTATAGTTTGTTAACAAGAAATTTGTGGAGTGGTTGAAAAATGAGTTTTAATGACTCCAACCTTAGTGTATGTAATCTTTCGACTTCAACTATATGGAACATTTCTGGGATCTTTTATTTCAGCTCATGCAACATGGGACCAACACTTGTTGCGTTTTATAATTTTGTTTAGTGTAGATAGGCAGTATAGTTAGATGGTCAGTCTGGTAGCTACTAGCCTATAGATCCAGGGGCTGGCTTAAAGCCAGTGTTAATTAAGCACAGGTCATCCTTTCTTTGGCGATTGAGCAGGCTGTATTTGACCTGGCTGGCTAAATCCCATATGTTTCTGGCCATTACCATAGCAAATAGCTATCAGATTTCAAATTGACCATAGAACATCCAGCTGTGGCTGACTGTGAAGAGCTCCATAACCTCCCCCCCCCCCATCTCTTCCCCTCTCTCCCCCCTACAGACATGGCTAACATGTACACCCTGCTGCGAGCCGTGTCCAGTGGTCTACCTCACATGATCCAGGAGCTCCAGGTCCATATCCACGACGAGGGCATCCGCGCCACCAGTAACCTCTCTCAGGAAAACGTACGTCACATCTCCACCTCCCCAAGTTATCACTCTACATTATCAGTATGCATGATCAGATGGTGTTTTTAGATGTTCTGTTCTTTTACAATACAAAACATACACTGACAACAGCCTACAGACTCACGTCAACGACATCACCCATGCCCCAGACCCACCTGCTCACACCCCCATCTCCAGCGCCCGCATCACTCTCCGCCTCATGGCCTCAAACGGCACCATTTTGTTTCTATCTGTCTCCCCCGCACTTTCAACATTTAGATAAGAAAGCATTTGACCTTTCCATTGTGTTAACTATGGAGGATTTGTTGATTTCCAGTTTTTAAGTATACACTTTTTTTACGATGATTGGCAAGAAAAGTATCGTCCAATCCTTCGGTATCTCACTGCACCCTCATGTCTTATAATATGCAGACAGACGGATTACATTGTACTACTTCTGACAGTCATCTTTCAAACTCCGTCCGTAACTTTTCGAAGAAGTTCCTAGAAGTCATGGATTATTGAGTCATTATTAGTTTCCCACTTAAAGACATGACTCTGCCATTGTGCTGTACAATTTGTGAATGTAGTGTCTTGTATAATACATTCTATACATTAGTTTTATACTGGATTAAGCATACATTTTTGTCAACTGTAATTTCGTAAGTTATGTTCCAACGGCAATTATTTCTACGTCTGGGTTCCAATAGTTCATCTTTTTTTCCCCCCTAAGTGATTGTCAGGTTTTGCATAGCTAACCTATAATATGAATATCCTTTTCTGACTCGAATATTTGACTCACATGATCATTGTCATAAACCTGATATGACAAGAATAGGTCACCAGTAACCCGTCTCAGTAAAACGACAGTCCTAGATGGGTTGTTTTGGGGGCTTAAAACACTAGCTATACGTGATCAGATTATCAATAACTCACAGCTCACACACACAACCCTTTAAACCCCCCTATGCTCCTTTTAAATCCCCTCTTTCAACGTCACCAAGGTCTCTTCTAGCCATGGTAGTCAAAATAATGGCCAACTTGGCATTTTAATACATGATGGAATGCTAATTGCCACACCTGCGTTACCATATTTCTACAGATTATCTTAAAATGAGATTTTAACCTTAACCACACTGTTTACCTTATGCCTAACCCTAAATGTAAATTAAGACCAAAAAGCATTTAAAAAAAAATATATATATATATATAGGCAATTTTGGCTAATGGAAACCAAGCACCTGCTTTCAATATATTTTATATCCCTGATTTACTCAGGTGGTTCCTTTATTTTGGCTGTTACCGGTATCTGATTATATCGCTAACATAATATAACAGGCCACTGCTAAACCTCCTGTTGTTTCATTTGGTTCCCTCCCCAGATGCCAACCCTGTTTGTGGAGTCCGTGTTGGAGGTTCACAGTAAATTTGTTCAGCTCATTAACACAGTGCTGAATGGGGATCTACACTTCATGAGCGCACTTGATAAGGTATTATCATAATGACTCCCTGGCAAAATCACAATGTGGACACTAGACAGTTAATACCAGTAGGTGGCGGCAGTGAGATGTTTGTCCTCACTATAGGATGTGCTTCCAGATTGTTCCTCACTCCCTGCGGGAAAGAATCAAGTTTGTACAGTGCCTTGCGAAAGTATTCGGCCCCCTTGAACTTTGCGACCTTTTGCCACATTTCAGGCTTCAAACATAAAGATATAAAACTGTATTTTTTTGTGAAGAATCAACAAGTGGGACACAATCATGAAGTGGAACGACATTTATTGGATATTTCAAACTTTTTTAACAAATCAAAAACTGAAAAATTGGGCGTGCAAAATTATTCAGCCCCTTTACTTTCAGTGCAGCAAACTCTCTCCAGAAGTTCAGTGAGGATCTCTGAATGATCCAATGTTGACCTAAATGACTAATGATGATAAATACAATCCACCTGTGTGTAATCAAGTCTCCGTATAAATGCACCTGCACTGTGATAGTCTCAGAGGTCCGTTAAAAGCGCAGAGAGCATCATGAAGAACAAGGAACACACCAGGCAGGTCCGAGATACTGTTGTGAAGAAGTTTAAAGCCGGATTTGGATACAAAAAGATTTCCCAAGCTTTAAACATCCCAAGGAGCACTGTGCAAGCGATAATATTGAAATGGAAGGAGTATCAGACCACTGCGAATCTACCAAGACCTGGCCGTCCCTCTAAACTTTCAGCTCATACAAGGAGAAGACTGATCAGAGATGCAGCCAAGAGGCCCATGATCACTCTGGATGAACTGCAGAGATCTACAGCTGAGGTGGGAGACTCTGTCCATAGGACAACAATCAGTCGTATATTGCACAAATCTGGCCTTTATGGAAGAGTGGCAAGAAGAAAGCCATTTCTTAAAGATATCCATAAAAAGTGTTGTTTAAAGTTTGCCACAAGCCACCTGGGAGACACACCAAACATGTGGAAGAAGGTGCTCTGGTCAGATGAAACCAAAATGGAACTTTTTGGCAACAATGCAAAACGTTATGTTTGGCGTAAAAGCAACACAGCTCATCACTCTGAACACACCATCCCCACTGTCAAACATGGTGGTGGCAGCATCATGGTTTGGGCCTGCTTTTCTTCAGCAGGGACAGGGAAGATGGTTAAAATTGATGGGAAGATGGATGGAGCCAAATACAGGACCATTCTGGAAGAAAACCTGATGGAGTCTGCAAAAGACCTGAGACTGGGACGGAGATTTGTCTTCCAACAAGACAATGATCCAAAACATAAAGCAAAATCTACAATGGAATGGTTCAAAAATAAACATATCCAGGTGTTAGAATGGCCAAGTCAAAGTCCAGACCTGAATCCAATCGAGAATCTGTGGAAAGAACTGAAAACTGCTGTTCACAAATGCTCTCCATCCAACCTCACTGAGCTCGAGCTGTTTTGCAAGGAGGAATGGGAAAAAATTTCAGTCTCTCGATGTGCAAAACTGATAGAGACATACCCCAAGCGACTTACAGCTGTAATCGCAGCAAAAGGTGGCGCTACAAAGTATTAACTTAAGGGGGCTGAATAATTTTGCACGCCCAATTTTTCAGTTTTTGATTTGTTAAAAAAGTTTGAAATATCCAATAAATGTCGTTCCACTTCATGATTGTGTCCCACTTGTTGTTGATTCTTCACAAAAAAATACAGTTTTATATCTTTATGTTTGAAGCCTGAAATGTGGCAAAAGGTCGCAAAGTTCAAGGGGGCTGAATACTTTCGCAAGGCACTGTATATATGAAGGCTCTTCGTTGGTTAAATCATAACTGTTAACTCTTGGTATATATACGTCTAAGCTGTAGATGTACAGAAACTGATGACGTAAAATGACTGCCTTGTTTGATACTCCCCAGGCTTTGACGTCAGTGGTTAACCACAGGGAGCCCAAATCCATCTGCAAAGCACCTGAACTGGTGAGGCTCATTCATAACACCCGAGGTTTGGAAATGTGTGGTGTTATAAGATCATACCCTGGTAATAGACAAAGTAAAAACCCTGTGCACAGCAGTGGGTCTAGATCTCTACTACTTTGCCTGTGTGCATTTAAAAATATATATTTTTTTATTTTGTAGACCATAGTAATGTCTGACCGTGTGGTGTTTTGCCCTTTATCCATATAGCTCGCCAAGTATTGTGACAATCTGCTGAAGAAGTCTGCAAAGGGAATGACAGAGAACGAGGTGGAAGACAAGCTGACCAGCTTCATTACCGTGTTCAAGTACATAGATGACAAGGACGTTTTTCAAAAGGTAGCTGGCAGACGCCAGCTGGCATTAGCATTAGCTGGCAGACGGTAGCTGGCATTAGCGTCATTATCTCAAATGACCAGGGATATTGACTGCTAGTATGGCTGCTTTTTATTCCTTCCAGACTGAATTTGTGATTCACTTTAAGAGCATTAAACAAACAGATGTTTTTTTTTTTTTTTTTTGGAAGCTGATATAATGAATTTATGTTTTGTTTTCTACTTAATGATGTTTTTCACTCTCTCTCTCCCCCTCCTTTCTTTCTTTCGCACAGTTTTATGCAAGAATGTTAGCCAAGCGGTTAATACACGGGCTGTCTTTGTCCATGGACTCGGAAGAAGCCATGATCAACAAACTAAAGGTGAAATAAGACTCTTTTCAACTTTAGCAGGCGCCGGTTAAGGTCTTTCTTGCATAAAATAAGCCTTTTCCAGAAAGGCAGAAAGGCTTCTGACGTGTGGGATAATCTCCTGTTTCTGTAGCGTGAAAAGTCTTGACGTACAAGTACACTCCCTGGACAAGACGCTAACGGAATGCCAATAATTCATGCCATAATTAAGCATCACTCTCTAAACTGTCAGTTTTTCACTTTAAATGCTTTTCCACATAACTCTCAAACCAACCCTTAAAGCAGTGATATTTAAAGTCAGAGTTGTGACACCTAGTGCGATCGTGGGGGGAACTGCAGAGGGGTAGACAAAATAAAAAAGTTTAAAAAAAGTTTTTCTTCTATGGAACAATATACAAACATTTTTGAGAAAGATTATTTGAAAAAAAATAATTTTGAGTAAATGTATTTTTGGTTTATTTAAATTTTAATAAGAGATCAAGATGTAATGATTTGAAGGTTATTTGTTGTTTTAAAAATGTAAATTTTAAGATTGTGTCTTTGGTCGGGTCACGAGAAATACTTGCGGGAAAAATGTGTTCCTTGCTGAAAGAGTATGAATACCACTGCCTCCAAGACGTCCTCCAGTGATTTTTGAACTTTTTACTCTTATGGGAATCTGTGATGTCATCGACCTCCCCTTGCTTGAGGAACAAAAGAGGAAGCCCCCCCCCCCCCAAACACACACACACTTCTCCCTTTCCCAGGTATAACGCTGTGAACTCTCTCTCCCCCCTGCAGCAAGCGTGCGGCTACGAGTTCACAAGCAAGCTCCACAGAATGTACACAGACATGAGCGTCAGCGCAGACCTGAACAACAAATTCAACAACTTCATCAAGACCCAGGAATCACCGGTCGAACTGGGCATCAGCTTCCAGATCTACGTATTACAGGTGAGAGGTGGTTGTTACTAGGGCTGGGGATTGCCAGGGACCTCGTGATACAATATTATCACCATACTTACAGTAGTTGCTGGTACGATTAAGGTGATTATCACGGTTCTATAGTTTTTCGATTAGTTTTTCCAAACATATTGCTCACTATATGAATGCTGCAGAGAGATGAGAGAGCACGATTAGAAGGGGTTTTGATCAGTCAGGGAAATTAAAAGTGCTGAAAACATTTTGGCTCACTATTTAAAAAGATTGAGAACAAGCTATAGAATGAAAAATACAGGTGTTTTAAAATGTTACCCCCCACCCCCCCACCCACCCAGTAGTTGTTACTGTCACATCAAAGAATATAATGGAATAACTTTGTTTTTCCCGAGGGGAAACTTCTGGAGTGGTCGGGATTTTTTTAAATTTAACATAGGCCAGGCATACTTGAGGTTACACATATAACACAAAACCGAGGACAGAGAGTGGCCAAATGACATCATCATAGCCATTACCAATAGTAGAACCGGACTCCCTGCTAGGAAAGAAAACACCAATGTGTTTTTTTTTCAGAATAAATTGGTTGTTGTGACAGTACAGTGAAACAGGGTAATTGGGGAATTATCTGTGGTTTTTAAAGTAGTTTTTAAAGATTAGGCAACTTCAGGCACGTTTGCTGTGAAGCTCAATGACTATGGTGGTGGAGATATCTTACCATGTGTGTCTGCGCATGTGTGTGTCGGCTCGTTGCAGGCAGGAGCCTGGCCCCTCACACACGTCCCCTCCTCTACCTTTGCCATCCCACAAGAGCTGGAGAAGAGTGTTCAGATGGTGAGTAGTGGTTCTGGAGACGTGGTTGTTTTAGAGAGGGCCGTGCCCATAGAGATATAACAGTATCTTTCTGTGGTTCCCAAAGATTACACATGGCTGTTCAACAAAACTGCAGATGTTAATCTTATGTCATTCTGACATGATTGTTTTCCTCTGCAGTTTGAGTTGTTCTATAATCAGCACTTCAGCGGGAGGAAGTTGACCTGGCTGCACTATCTCTGCACAGGTACACACACACACACACACATACACACACACACACACACGCAGCAAATTATAGTAGTACAGAAACCCAGTGCAAAATATGTGGAATGTTTAGTTGACAGCAGTAGGGAAGAGTTTGGTAATTTGAGCCAAAGGTGAGTGTTGTCACTAGGAAACCATACACAAAATTTATAATTTTACCAAATATTTAGGAAAATGTCATCATTTCATTGAGTATGTGAAGGAAGAAACAAAATGGAAAAAGTGGTAAGCAAGTTAGGTCCAAAAAAACAGATTTTCACCAAGTCAAATTAGTTTGTGTTAATAGGTTTCAAGATGCTTTGAATCTAAGTAGATTGTTTTAAGATTGTTCTATACATCAGTTGGGGTCTCTATAAGCTACAATATGAGGTACTTAACCTAGCATAAAAGTGCATCCTTCTAGCTGTGTGGGCTAATCTAGTCAAAATGTTTGCCTTGGGGTAAGTTGATCCAATGGCAAGTTGAGCAAATTGATGTGTTTTCTTCCCAGGCGTAATGGCACATTGTCGCTGGGATATGAGGTAACAACAATGTTAAAAGTGTAAAAAAAGAAAGTACAGTGTTTGTTAGGTGTTAAAAGATGGTTAAAATGATTAAAATACAAAAAAGCGATTGCATTGTGTTTGGGAAATATAATATTTAATTCAGTACAGACATTTGTAGGGGGCTTAATTTACCCTGTCACCGGAGTAAGTTGTGCTGAGAGACCACCTTTTAAAAATAGAAAAATAAAAAATTAGACAAGCTATGTTTTCAAAACTCTGTTTACATGAATTCTGATTATTTCCAGGGATGCACAACATCCTGAAACATATATGTAGATATCTTTGTTGGAAAGAATACTGTATTTTTATTGACAGAGTGATGCTGAATATAAACTGTCTCAACTTACCCCCCCCCCAGTTTCACTGAAACTGAAATCGCATCCATAGCTCAACAAGAGTAGCAGGGTGAGACTTCGACTTCTATAGTCTGAAATCGCAAATCAGTGTGACACTACGACAGGTCCATGTTAGAGAGGCTCTGATTCTACCTAACACTGAGCTGCACCTGGCACCACTACTACATGATCCATGAAATCACACAGCGCTAAGACCGCGATGACTCCTTCTAACATTACAACAGCATACATTCCCCACACAAACACTGCAATTAATGGATTGGAACTAAATCCCTCTTTGCGGTTACAAGAATACCCAGAGAACACCGGATTGGGGATTACTTTTGTCTGATTTCTCCTTGGTTTTTCTTTCAAGCAGTTATCAGTAGGTGTGGCGAATAAGATGGTGGTATTGATATACAGCATTGGTGGTGATGATGGTAATGATTGGCACCCCTCTTCTTCAGGTGAGGTGAAGATGAACTATCTCTCCAAGCCCTACGTTGCCATGGTGACCACCTACCAGATGGCGGTGCTGCTGGCGTTCAACAACAGTGAGACGGTGTGTTACCAAACCGACATGTTTAGTGGAAATGGGCTGTCTTAACTGTGCCTTAACTAAGTAGTCACTTAGCTCGCTATCATATCCTAACAGGTAGGCTACAAGGAGCTCCAGGACTCTACCCAGATGAATGAGAAAGAGCTTCAGAAGACCATCAAGTCCCTGCTGGATGTCAAGATGCTCAACCACGACTCCCAAAAGGTCAGGGGTCAGGTGTCAGCAGCCACAGATTCACCTGGAGATCTGGAGTCAGCAGGGTCTTCTTTATTGGTTAGGAGGATTTTAAAGCATGTCATCTTGGCATTTGTGTTAATCCTCAGTTCTTTTGGATACTCTCATCAGTCAGCGGGTAACTCTTTTTCTCGTCTTCAGGAGGAAATCGAGGCAGAGTCCACATTTTCACTAAATATGAGTTTCACCAGTAAAAGAACAAAGTTCAAGATCACAACGTCAATGCAGAAAGACACACCACAGGTACAGTACCCTTGATTGCTCATCCTACAATGCAAACACATCTGCTGTTGTCTGTGTCAACATGTCTGCCTCCGTGTAAAGCCCTATATCTGTGTTTCCAACCCTGCAGGAGATGGAGCAGACGAGGAGTGCAGTGGACGAGGACCGCAAAATGTATTTACAAGCTGCTATCGTGAGAATCATGAAGGCGCGCAAAGTGCTCAGACACAATGCCCTCATACAGGAGGTGAGTTTTAATGTCGCACACGTCCAACCATGTACAGGGTTCGACACACCCTCGTAAGACTGACTATCCTACAAAATCCTCAACTTCAGCGATGTCATTTACAAAATAGCTTCCAACACTCTACTCAACAAATTGGATGCAATCTATCACAGTGCCATCCATTTTGTCACCAAAGCCCCATATACTACCCACCGTTGGCTGGTCCTCGCTACATACTCGTCGCCAAACCCACTGGCTCCAGGTCATCTGCAAGTCTTTGCTAAGTAAAGCCCCACCTTATCTCAGCTCACTGGTCACCATAGTAGCACCCACCCGCAGCACGCGCTCCAAGCAGGTATATTTCACCTGTCACCCCCAAAGCCGACACTTCCTTTGGCCGCCTTTCCTTCCAGTTCTCTGCTGCCAATGACTGGAAAGAACTGCAAAAATCACTGAAGCTGGAGACTTATATCTCCCTCACTAGCTTCAAGCACCAGCTGTCAGAGCAGCTCACAGATCATTGCACCTGTACATAGCCCATCTGTAAATAGCCCACCCAACTACCTCATGCCCATACGGTATTTATTTATATATTTTGCTCCTTTGCACCCTAGTATATCTACTTGCACACTCATCTTTTGCTCATCTATCACTCCAGTGTTTAATTGCTATATCGTAATTACCTTGCCACTATGGCCTATTTTATTGCCTTACCTCCCTTATTTTACCTCATTTGCACACACTGTATATAGACTTTTTCTACTGTATTATTGACTGTATGTTTGTTTATTCCATGTGGAACTCTGTGTTGTGTGTGTCGAACTGCTTTGCTTTATCTTGGCCAGGTCGCAGTTGTAAATGAGAACGTGTTCTCAACTAGCCTACCTGGTTAAATAAAGGTTAAATAAAAAAATGTAATAAATAAAAACACGCAAGTTACTGTACACAAACTGAACAGATGCCTGGGATAGAGGGAGACACTAGCCTGGTCCCAGATCTGTTTGTGCTGTCCTGTCAATGGCCATAGGAGTTGTCTACACCGCACCAGCAGATTTGGGAACAGGCAAGGGAGATACAGGTTGAGACATGGAAATGGAGAGATCCAATGATTTCCCCGAGATCACAGCTCTGTCTTTCCCCTGCCAGAGGGAGTACTGTGTCCTCCCTGGTGTGCCTCTCTAACCTATGTCTCTTCCTGCTGTCTTCCTGTGTTGATGTTCTACTTTGTTGTCAGGTGGGTGAATTCCTTCCCTGATGGTAAGATACTGTTATGCCGTCTGTGAGTCGAGAACCCAGAACAGAGAGATGTGTCAGGATGGAATGAGTGTCTCTCCTTAGGGATGATGTCAGAACACGCCTGCGGACTGGAGAGACGGGCCCTTGCTCTCAGCTGTCACCTCTTTCTCCCTCGCTCTCTTTCACCCTCGCTCTCTCTCATGTACTCACTCACCATATTCTTTCTCCCTAACAACACACCACCTCCAACTGCTGTTTTTTTCTTTTTCTGTTTGTACTTTAAATGGTTCAATATTTGTTATTTCAGTCGAAGCATATAATGAGGGCATACGTGACTGCTTTAGTGGCTTACCTTTCCCACCACATATGCACCCCTCATCTCTTGAGCAATCGCATACTGTTTCATGCTTGCAACACCTCTCCATGGAGAGATTGGTACATACCCGAGATGCTGGTTGCCCAGGGCCGACCTGTGATGTGGTCTCTAACTCCTGCATGTGCTCTCACTGGTCCTTGGGCTGTACGTGATTGCGCAAGAGAAGAGCTGTATTATCACTAGGTGCGTGAGATAACTGAGCACCGCTCCAAGGGAGGTTCTGTAGCAAATTGAACGGAAGGCGAGTGTATCAGAACGGCCTTTCAGTACAGACTGGATTTCTTTACACATCCAGTAAACCTCTGAGCTCACTCTATGGCTTTACAGACCATTCCATTGGGCACAGCTGTACTATCGCAAGCAAAGGCATTTGAGGTTGATTGTTTTTGTTAATATCCAGCTGGAGAAATAAACGACATGCTGCAACAGGAAAAATAACAATATCGAATCCGGAGGGAATGTTCACTGCGTTGACGATGGATCTATTAACCAACGACAGAGTAACGCAGCTTGTTAATTTCTCTCTCTGTCTATTTCTCCACTCAGGTCATCAACCAGTCCAAAGCCAGATTTAACCCCAGTATCAGCATGATCAAGAAGTGCATTGAGGTGCTCATCGACAAGCAGTACATCGAGAGGAGCCAGAGCTCTGCAGACGAGTATAGCTACGTGGCGTAATGGTGTATAAGGCCCCTACCCCAACCAACTGCTGGCTAAGCAAAGAACGACAGAGGCCATTCTTCATTTATTTTTGGGCTGTCGCTGTCTCGCATGCTCCTATACGGAGGGAGGGATGAAGCAGGTCTGTGGGCCTCCATCTTGGAAACAAACAAAACTGTTCAACCCAGACAGCCACCGAGTCATGACACCCTCTGGCCCCCATCCCCCCCTCATCTGATTTTATGCTGTTTACAACATCACCAGTGCCACGCACCCATTGCGTCAATGGAAAATGCCTGTAGGTATCTGAGCGCAAAGCTGATAATACATTTTTGGTCGACTTAGCCGAAAACAAAAAAAGAATGGGGGGAAAAAAGCGAGTGAGCTGTGACATTGACAAAAATGTTAGAGACTAGACGCGGAAAACCATGCTTTCTTTTCTCACGTTTGCAGTTGTTTTTAAATGTATCGAAGTTTAAAAAAAATATTGTAATAAAACCGGTAAACTGATAATTGTATCTACTTTCAAATGTAAAGAAAAAAAACAAGTTGAGGTGACAAACATGATCCTGCTGCTTGTCAAATAAATAAATAAAATACTGAGGGTTTTTGGTAAATATTTCAAAGGAGTGTGTATGGGTCAGTGTGATGAAAAATGAACAGGATGGATGTATTGTCTCTTTATTACCAAAGCCTACCTCCAGGGGGAGTGCAAGGGGACACATTATTATTACTTAAGGAGTTACAAATTGTTATGTAATTTACAATCCTGTATTCTTGTATTCCAATGCTGTTGATTGCTTTATTTGTTAATTCATAAGACGAGAACCAGGGTCCACTGGTCACAACACCTGGCCAACCAGTAGCTCTGCCCAAGGACCAGTGAGAAGATCTACGGCCGTATGTATCGAGCATCTCCGAGTAGGAGTGCTGATCTAGGGTTAGGTAATTCCTGTCCATATAATCCCATTTTATGATTTAAAAGACTAAACTGATCCTAGATCTGTAGTCCTACTGTGAGGCGCTTGATACATCCAGGGCCAGGAGGCTGAGATTTGCTGATCACTGTTTCAGGCATTCTGAGCTGGGCGACAGCAGTCTCATACTGTGAGTACCCTGAAGACCACATGAAACAGAGGACCAACCAGCTGTCATGATTAACAGAGAGCTATGGCATGCCATATTCTGGCATTTGGCCCCCATATGCATGTAAGCACATAACTTAGTATAAGGTTTATTTAAATACCACCCATTTGGAGGGATCCATTGCGAATATGTAGGTTTGTTTCTTAGCCTCATCTGATTAATCTAACAATGGATGTATTACAGAATAAAATATGTATTACCATTTTAATTAATGTGATGGATTATTTGGGAGATGGGACTGCATTCCAGCTGACTTGGACGTGCTCCCTCGTCACTAGCATGCAGCGTGGTCATCTATCCAGATGTGCTCTGTCCCTGGTACATCTATCCAGATGTTCTCCTGCCTCCCTCTGTCCCTCTCCACAAATCTCTCTCCCACGTCTGTCGTCTGCTGCTCATCAGGGCCATTAGAACTTTCATTTGGACAATGGAATTTGGCTGGATTATAGCATATATTTCTATTCGCGATTCACATGAGGCATGCAGATATTGCATACTGGTTTAGAGGCATATTTGAAGACCTTTTCGTCCTCAGTCACAAACTGTCTGCACAACGTGACAAACCGTTCTAGTGGAGGCATGCAGCATGGTCATCTATCCAGATGTGCTCTGTCCCTCTCCAAAAATCTATGTCCATCTGCCGTCCCTCTGCTGATCAGGACCATTAGCGCTGCAATTTAGACAACTGAATACTTGGCTGGATTCTACTCAGAATATCTATTCATGAAAGCAGAGCTGACAGAGAGCGGCTAACTGGTGGGTCCTGGGAAAAAATGTCCTAAACTGAGTGAGAGGGAGGATATTCGTCAATGGCCTGTGTTCCTTGTAGGAGGCATGGGCTGAAGCCAATAAGTAATTCGCGATTCCCAATATATGCTATTGCATAGCCCTACTACCGGAGAGGAGGAATATGTATATGTGTTTACAAAAATGTGCATACCATGAGAAACTGTTCAAATTGAGACCATTAAACACCTTTTTAGGCAAGCATAGACAGTGCTTCAGAGATGTATTTATTTTTTACCCTAAAATAGATTGTCTATGGTGTAAAGGTCACTGACATTGGTGTATTATTATAATGAGGTAAGAGTAAACTTGGAAGCGCTGACCCGAGCAAAAAATAAAAAATCTAAAACTTCAACAGTCTTGACCGGTATGTTTTTCTTGCACATTAAGAGACTGTTTAAGGACCTGATCATTTTTCAAAACATGTATTATTGAAAATAGAATAGAGTAGAACATAACAGAATAATGTTGAAAAGAACAGAATAGGCTAAAATATACGAAAATAGACTGAACAAAAATATAAACACAATATGCAACAATTTCAACGATTTTAGTGTGTTACATATAAGGAAATCCGTCAATTGAAATTTGGGCTCCCGAGTGGTGCATCTCAGTGCTAGATGCATCACTACAGACCCTAGTTCGATTCCAGGCTGTATTACAACCGGCCGTGATTGGGAGTCCCATAGGGCGTCACACAATTGGCCCAGCGTCGCCCGGGTTAGGGTTTGGTCGGGGTAGTCATTGTAAATAAGAATTTGTTCTTAAGTTCTTAACTGACTTGCCTAGTTAAATAAAGGTTAAAGTAAAAACAAATCAATAAAGACCTAATCTATGTATTTCACATGCATGGGCTTGGGGGGCATAGGCCCACCCACTTGGGAGCCAGGCCCAGCCAATCAGAATGAGTTATTCCCCACAAAGGGGCTTTATTACAGACATAAATACCCCTCAGTTTCATCAGCTGGCTGGTCTCAGACGATCCCACAAGCGAAGAAGCTGGATATGGAGGTCCTGGGCTGACATGTGGTCTGCGGTTGTGAGGCCGGTTGGTAGTACTGCCAAATTCTCTAAAATTACATTGTAGGTGGCTTTTGGTAGAGAAATGAACATTTCAATTCTCTGGCAACCGCTCTGGTAGACATTCCTGCAGTCAGCATGCCAATTGCACACTCCCTCAAAACTTGAGACACCTGTAGCATTGTGTTGTGTGACAAAACTACACATTGTAGTGGCACTTTATTGTCCCCAGCACAAGGTGTACCTGTGTAATGATCATGCTGTTTAATCCCTTCTTGAAATGCCACACCTGTCAGGTGGATGGATTATCTTGGCAAAGGAGAACTGCTCACTAACATGGATGTAAACAAATTTGTGCCCAACATTTTTGAGAAATAAGCTTTTTGTGAGTATGGAACATTTTTGGAACCTTCTACTTCAGCTCATGAAGCATGGGACCAATACTTTACATGTTGCGTTTAGATTTTTGTTCAGGATACATGACGTGTCCATAGTAAAATGCCCAGCGGTGACACACGGCTCCAACTACTACTAACTATCACATGGAATTCTGAAAGAGACTTGGGAAGTTTCGGTTCATGGTGAGTCACCACAGTACTCGTGGTCACCAGCGCGGGGAGAGAGACTCCAGTCACGCCACCCTCCCAGCACTGTGCTGTGTATGATTGCCGCGATGCAGGCAGGCTATTCGTCCAAGGAATAGGATCGTAGTTGGAACACTTTAGAGAACAGGTGGTCGGTAAAACGTTAACGTTTAGACGGTGTGAAGAGACGATGAAGATTATTGCTGTCTGCTTGTTTGGAATACAGTCTTTTTGACACCAAAGGAAATTCATAATTGGAACATCCTACAAAGTAGTGAGGAATACACCTCAACGGAAGTACATCGGGATTCGGAACTAATATGAAAGTGACAGTGTGTTTTGGGAGAACCAGGGTGGTGGTTCCTTGTGGCAATGGAACTATTAAAGTCCACAGTCTTATCGAGCAAGCCGCCATGAGATATAAAAAGGCTATTGCGAAGGTAGGAAGTGTTTTTTTTATGAATTTTTGCAATAGGTGTTTTTGTTCTTCTGCGGTAACATTGTAGCAAGGCTGGTGCAGTTTACTCAATATGGCGATTTTCTTAGAGAAAGATGGGGAAGGGGAATATAGAAAATCATTATTGTTTGAATGATTGATTGATTGAACGACATGATTGACGTGGAGTGGCGCTAAAAACAGGGCGATGCACAAAGTTGCCCTAGCCTAGCCCATAGATAGCAAATCCTAAAATGTGAACATTGTATCAACTGTGCCAACAATGTTACAACAACATTAGGTGCAAAAGATAAATATGTTGTCAAACTTATATAAGCGAGTCCTCACGTCTAAACTGGCGGTAGCCTAAAAAGTGTAGGGTATAACAATGCTATTGCATTTGTCCACAGATGTTATGGCAACGATGCTAGAGCAGTGTTGTGGTACAATCACAAGAAGCTCGAGTGTGCGGTGTGCGTGCGTGCCTTGGATTGATGAACAGTATCGGACGGTGAATGTGATTGACAACTATCAATCAAGGTGTCATTTCGCGCCACAACGCAACGTTCTCACCGGTCTAGAATCCTGAATCCAGGCTTCCTGGATTGCGCAGGCAGGGCCTGGAGCGGAGGTGGGGGGGGGGGGGGGGTGTGTTTGTACGGTACGATTATTCTGGATTCCTCTGGAACTGGTCTAATTAAACGCACTCATATTGCAATATTTATTTCTAACCTACCATTGACGTGCTTATTTATCAAAGGCCTATCAACTATAGTCTAGATTGTAATGTTATCATATTCATGAATAGCCCTGGGCTACCAAATGTTAATCAACTGCACTCTAGCTTACATTTACTCAAGAGTTTGCCACGTTATTTACTAATGTTTAAAACATTAATCACTTACGTTTATGTGCATACATGCACGGTCTAGACTAGTGTATACTTATTCAACTTCATAGTCCATGGTGCACAGATTGCCCAGACTTATCCATCTTCCCACATGTTATTTAGCAAGAACACTCGCATGAGTAATGTAATCAGAAAGGGATCCTTCACATTTTCGAAATTTGTTTCCATTATTTCCTTAATTTAAGTAGCCTATCAACACTAAGCATCTGTTAGTAATACTCTTAAAAGGCTTCTTGTTTTTAAGTGTCAGTGTGCCAGGCTTTTAGCCCAGGGCTGAATAGGGTCTGATTGCATGTCCTTTTGTGGCACTTTAATGGTCAGGTTTAGGCTCATTAAATTAAATTACTACTGAATGAATTCAAATGTGTTACTGTTGCTATGGCCGGTGCCAACATTGACTGGCCCCTGAACAATGTGTGACAACATTACTATTGGAGTCACATCACTGGGACCTTTTCATTTAACAGAGCTCTGTCTATATACTTTGGTGAACCAAAGCTGGTATTGCAAAGATATTTCTTTACAGGGAGCTGTTTGTGCATGGAAAATTGTTCAACATTTTCACTCTACCAGAGAGAGGGAGGACGTGGCTGGAAAGGCTATGAGAAGGTATGAGAAGGGTAGAAGGGTTGGTTTTACGGTGAGGACAGGAATGAGGTTGGGGAGTGCTTAAGATTGAATTATGTTTTAAAATGTTTTTGTTTCGCTATTGAATTGCTTGTCAGAGAGAAAGGAAAACTGTTTCAAAATGGTCCCTCTGTCAAATTTCCTGGCTTCTGAGAGGTTAACTCTAGATTGAACCAGTTTGTCCACACTATTCAATTTTATGAAGCCCATGTCTCTTAAATTACAACTTCTTACACAAATATACATTTTCACACTCAAGTGCTGTCGCTTCAGGCACCATACACTCTTGGTAGGCTACCTACCTCACATCTTGACACCTCATTATACACAGAAGGGCACTTTATGTTCAGCACATGCTTTTCAACACATGCTGTGCAGTGCGAAGTCAAACAATGACTTTGGTCATATAAATACGAACTCCTCCCTCCCTTCTCCACTGACTTGTAACACAAACGCTAAAACACTCCCCTGGTCGGACATGGTTGCTCCTTTTCCATGGTTCAGCAGAATGAAGGCGACTGCTCCATTGATCCAGCAAGTGTAGGTTTCCCCTTTGGAGTTCCACTTTGCCCTCTATCCTCTATCAACGCTAGACTATTTTAAGGCAGCCTGGTCTACCGGTAGCCTGGTCTGTCGGTAGCCTTGGGTACCAGTGTTTTTAGATAACGTTCCACTCCTTGCCGCTCCTGTCATTTGCCAAAGATCTGTATACAAGTGTTTGGCAAATGACAGGAGTGGACAGTTAGCTAAAAAGACTGTTATCCGATGAGTCTGCCAGGGCTTAACACAATGGAACCTAAGCTTTGGTACTATGCCCATTGAAGCTGTGAAGAGAGACACTTCACACAAACTTTGAAGAGGCACACACACACACACACACACACACACACACACACACACACGCTCTCGCTCTCTCGCTCTCTCTCCCATTTATTTATTGTTCTTTTCCTGTATTATTGATTTTGTATTGTAGATATACTACCGTTCAAAAGTTTGGGGTCACTTAAAAAAAAAAAAGACATTTCTTTGTCATTTACAACATTAACAATGTCTACACTGTATTTCTGATCAATTTGATGTTATTTTAATTGATGACAAATGTGCTTTTCTTTCATAAACAAGAACATTTCTAATTGACCCCAAACTTTTGAAAGGTAGTATGTGTTATGGTAGAGTGGTAATAATGTGGTGTTTTATTGTATGTAAATGTGAATGGACCCCAGGAAGGGTAGCTGCTGCCTTGGCAACAGCTCATGGGGATCCGGAATAAATACAAAACTGAAGAGGCCTCACAGGGTTTCTGTGCAAAATTATTATAAAAAAGTAAATAATAATTGGACATAAGACTGTAAAAACACCAGCAAACCATCTCCAAGTGATTTTAATTTAGGGAATCTGTTCCAAAGTATTCCCATGCAGAATAGATATATAACAGGTTTAAAATGATGTTTTAGTCAGATTTTAAATCTGTTTGGGCTTCTTGCGGCCAATTTGCAGTTTACAAATGATTTGTACGTATTTTCCGGCCCCCCGGCCATCCGCTCAAGGACAAAATCGGCCCGCGGCTGAACTATTTGATGATCCCTGCTCTACTCTCTCTCATATTGGTTATGGGAAATTCAAGTTTATCTGTTTCTTATGATTGTTTTTTACATTTTAAAGTTATTAAAAACGCGTCCTCTGAACGTGTCCTGGTTGTGCTGATTATGTGATATGCCTTTTAACAGTCTGAGTGTTAAGGTAGCTGCTGCTCTGTGCATGTGGGGTGTATCGGGTTGGATACTGTGGGTTACAGAAATGTCTGTGCAACACAATACATGTTTTATTCTATGCTGCCCATTCTGAATAACATTAAGAGTCAGACTGACTGATTGGTATCTGGCATGCAGATGCGCTCTCCTCCTGAGCCCCAGCCTGATTGTGCCTATCAGTGGTGAACCCAATCAAACCGAGTCAGTCTCTTGCTGTGTGTTATCGTCCCAGCAGGAGGAGAAGAGCCAGGCAGGCTGCTTTAGTGGGGCCAACCTCTTGGCTTCCCTATTCTCAGTGGTACAGTACCACTTGGCTGTGTGAATTACCTACTCAAGGACTCTTAACCTCAGCCAATGAATGCAGAGTCATGAAGCATGGGCTTTTAATTGATGCTGTCCTTGGCTTTCAAGAAGCACTTGGCTTCAGTGTAGGAGTTGAGATATATCACTTTTTACTGTTGTGGTGGATGGAGTCTGCTCAGTGAGTAAGTCATGAATCTATTGATTCTCAGGAAATGCTTCTTTTTGTTGGAAAATAGTTGCTTGAATGTGTCACAATGTGAGTATTTATTTATTTTAAAAATGTGTTTTGAAAATGCTCTGGCGAGGAAACATCACATGTGGTGGGCCTATTTCATAAATGCTGTATGTCGTGAACTGTGGAGAATCACCAACCTGTTTGACTCGTTTGCAGTGTTGCCAAACAATTCATGCCCTTTTTTCATGAAATGACATAATTACCCGTACAATATGATGTGGAGTCTGGACTTGTTAGGACAGGAGTAGCTGAAATGTTGAGGTGAGAACATTTGTTAGGTGGACAACGCTATGATGCTACATATTCACCCAGGGCTTCAGTGCTGTTGTGTGAAGTGACATGTGGCTCAGTGCCTGGCCCCGAAGAGCCACATTAAAAGGCGCTCTGTTTCTTTCATCTTCAAATCAGCTTGTGTGTGTGACAGACACCCATGCATCATCCCTTTTTTAAAATTATTATTTTTTACACCTCATAATGGTGACTAAGCATGGATACCGCTACGTAAATAAATAGATGATCATTATAACACATGCGGTGGAATCATCTGGGGAGATCACAGGTTTTTAGGTTAACAAAGCTCAGTTGGTCAGGAGTTCATATTCGATGTGGACGTTTAGATGGTGGTTGGAATCTTTTGTACCCCTAATTCCCTGTGTCTTTACATTTGCTATTGCAGTGCATCGTTAAGGAATCAAGGACAGTGTTTCTGTGTGGCAATACATGGCATTTTAATTCTGTGGGGCTACACTTGGCCTATTCCACCTGCCCCTCATAACACTGTCACCGTATGTGTCCTTACGGCCCTACTCAGAATTCTCCCTTTGTCTCCTAGACCAACATGTCTCACATCCTGTTCTGGATGAATGAGCTCCGTCATCTCTGCCTCCTCACCCCTCCCAGAGGCAGCCAATGACCCTTTACCTCTAGAGCCCAGCCAGACTGGCTCCTGGATGTCCTTAGACCCGATGCAACTTGAGTGGACTGAAATATCTAGGCTTTCCATGACTGAAAACAACAGGGAGGCAAAGGGAAGCATTCATTATCTGAGTACTGTAGCAATTCTGTGAATCGGCAGCAATCCTGTGGATAACAGAGTTGGGGTTTCAATTCAGGAAGTAAATTGTACAGGGTTGAGGTCTATTCCATTTAAATTCAGGACATAAGAGGAATGGCCCATGAGGAACATTTGAATTGGAATTTAAGTTTACTTCCTGAATTGAAATGGAATTCATCCCATCCCTGTACTGTATTGTACTTCTCCTTTGATATTCCAGTCAGGATGTAAATGTGGGAATGCTGTGCTGTAATCCTTGGCTACTCTCAGCCAGTGAATGGAATTAGGAGAGAGTCAGCTGCCTGTGAAACACCGCTAGGGAAACTGGGATGAGCCAGTGGAATGTATGTCAGTGCTCTGCTCATTGGCTCTGGTTCGTCACCTAATTACATAAGACTGAAGCACTTGAGTTATGTCAGAGCTGTTACAACTGACAAATGGTAATGATTATGGTAATGATATAGCTAATTAATTAGCTGTTATGCCCTTATATCACTGGAACCACCATGAATATGCCCCCATAGTATGATGACGTGTTTCCTCACTGATACAACGGTGGTCAAGAAGAAATCATTTGAGTCCCAAATTGCACCCTATTCCCTATATAATGCGCTACTTTTAAACAGTGTAATACATAGTGTAATAGTAGTGTAATACACTAAGTAGGGCACGTTATACTGTAGGTAATACGGTGCAATTTTTGGACACTTTCATAGGCCTTGTTCATTTTCACTACATGATCAGGGACAGGGGGCTAGTTTAAAGGATGAACCTGACAACCTCTTGTCCCCTTCAGCTTTCACACAGTCTTATCCCCTAATGGTACCCGGTGCTCTTTCCACCTGGTTAAGTAAGCTCTTCACTCTCCTGTCCTTCCGTGCTAGTTCCTTTCAGGGGAATAGCATGGTGCCTTAGTCTCCACCACAGTCCTCGCTGCTGCAGAAATCATGAGCTGAGCTACCCAGCAAGAGAGGATGTGCACTGCAGACCCGTGGTGAGACGTGAGCTAAAACTTTAATGCGATCCAATTTGCATTACTAGACATTGTTTTTAGTTCGGGTCAAACATCATTCAAGGCAATTTTCCTCTCTGAGAACTAGTGCTGGAACATGGAAAGGCTACAGGCAGCATCTACTTTGTGAATTGATAGGCGTGTGTGAAATAATAGGAGTGAAACTGTTGCAAAAACAGAATGTCGTGTTCAAACAAGACCGTTTTAAAAACCGATTGAGCAGTACAGTGTGTAAAAAAATCTAATGTTATTTGTCACATGCTCAAAATATAACAGGTGTAGACTGTGAAATGCTTACTTACAAGCCCTTAACCAACAATGCAGTTTTAAGAAAGTATTTACTAAAATAAACTGAAGTATAAAATGTGTGTAAAAAAAAAAGAAAAATAAATAATTGAAGAGCAACAATATAACAGTGGCTATATACAGGGGGTAGCAGTACAGAGTCAATGTGCTGGGGCACTGGTTAGTCGAGGTAATTGAGGTAATATGTACATGTAGGTAAAGTGACTATGCATGGATAATTAACAGAGTAGCAGCAGCGTAAAAATGGGGGGTGGGGTGTAAAAAATGCAAATAGTCCGGGTAGCCATTTGATTAGCTGTTCAGATATCTTATGGCTTGGGGGTAGAGGCTGTTAAGCCTTTTGGACCTAGACTTGGCGCTCCGGTACCACTTGCTTTGCTGTAGCAGAGAGAACGGTCTATGACTAGGATGGCTGATCTTTGGCATTACTTTTGGGCCTTCCGCTGACACTGCCTGGTATAGAGGTCCTGGATGGCAGGAAGCTTGGCCCCAGTGAAGTACTGGGCCGTACGCACTACCCTCTTGTCGGTTGGAAGCCAAGCAGTTGCCATACCAGGTGGTGATCGATGCTCTCGATGGTGCAGCGGTAGAACCTTTTGAGGATCTGAGGACCCATGCCAAATCTTTTCAGTCTCCTGAGGTCGAATAGGCTTTGTTGTGCCCTTCACAACTGCCTTGATGTGTTTCGACCATGATAGTTTGGTGATGTGGACACCAAGGAACTTGAAGCTCTCAACCTGCTCCACCCTACAATTATACTCCATTATAGAAAAGGGAGACTCTGTAGAGGGCACATATAGAATGCTCCATAATTTGAATTCATAAAGCAGTGAATTCTAAATAAACACAGTTCAAGTAGATTTCCCATTCAAACAGAATACAGAATGATGTTTCTGTCCTTCCTGGGTCTGTAAGTGACACATGGTGGAAGTTATTCATCTGTGGGTCTATATGGTTCAGTATGGGGATCAGAGAGTCATGTAAGTATTATAAAGGCACCAGCTGTGGTCTGGTCATGCAGAGTTTGAATATTTCTGAAGACTGACTTTGTTTCTCTCTTCATTTACATGCCCTCATTAATCATGGATTTCTCTTGAGTGGTCAGTCAGTCAGCAAGACTATAGATCTGCTAAGTTTCGATTGTAATGGTGTGTATAGTAATACATACTAATGCTGAATACTGTACATGATAGTTAGCCTTAAAGGTCCAATGCAGCCGTTTTTATCTCAATATCAAATAATTTCTGGGTAAGAATTAAGTACCCTAAAATAGCTTCTTAGAAAATAGCAATTTCTCAAGCAAGAATTTAGCTCGGACTCTCTGGGTGTGGTCTGAGTGGGGAGGGGAAACCTAAAACTTGCTGTTATTGGCAGAGAGGTTTGGAACTACCAGACAGGCCAAAACTCCATCCCAACAAAAACAGTCAGAAATTTCATGCAATCTTTTCAAACGGCTCTTAGACTAAACGGGAATTTCACAGTATTATTCCATCGTCCGTAGTGTCTAAATATATTTAAAACACAGAAAAATCTCACTTTTGACTGTACAGGGCCTTTAAAGATGGCCCTTTAAACATATAACAGACCGGCTCAGAAAGGCCTACACTGGGCTTATTTCATTTTGGGATCTCAATGTTATCTTGTTTGTCACATAATCAAACAGTCCTATAAAAAGGATTGGTATTGGTATTTGCTGTCATTTCTCTCCATTTCCTGGACCCAGTATGACAAAAACAATCCCTGATGCATTGAGCCATTCAGAAACCAAGGTGGCCTTGACAGAGAGTGAGGTTCAATCTATCGTCCCTCTGTTTGAGCCAGTCTCTAAATGAGTGTATTAGGATAGTGTGGCTCCAGGAAAGCCTACACAGAGTGACATGCCAAACAGGAACTCTGGAAAGCAGTGTTTTCTATCCCACCCATGGCCTTGCATGAAGGAATCCTGATTCTTGTTGTTGTGTTAGCTGATGGGCTGAGACAGGCAGGGGTAATCATTACCTTAAACTGTTGAGGATCGCAGTAGCTATGAATGCAGCACACACACACACACACACAGAGCTAAAGTGAAGGTTACACATTCCTTACGGTTTTGCATAAGTAAATGTAAAAAAAAAAGAAGATATTTCACATGAAATCATGTGTTTTTGGAACACTTCACGTCATGATATTTCACATGAAATCATGTGTTTTTGGAACACTTCACGTCATGATATTTCACATGAAATCATGTGTTTTTGGAACACTTCACGTCATGATATTTCACATGAAATCATGTGTTTTTGGAACACTTCACGTCATGATATTTCACATGAAATCATGTGTTTTTGGAACACTTCACGTCATGATATTTCACAACCTTTCACACATGGATTCAAATGTTCAAATAGTCATATTTTTTAAAATTCGATTTCACAGGTGATACACTGCAAATGTAAATGTGTCGTTAGGATACACACAACAGTGCTTTTAACAGTCTTTTGTACATATATTTTACACACATGATTACATTGTGTATGTTTTTATTTTAACCTTTATTTAACTAGACAAGTCCGTTAAGAACAAATTATTATTTACAATGACAGCCTACCCCAGCCCTAACGACACTGGGCCATTGTGCACTGCCCTATGGGACTCCCAATCACAGCTGGTTGTGATACAGCCTGGAATCAAACCAGGGTCTGTAGTGACACCTCTAGCACTGAGATGCAGTGCCTTATTAAACCACTGCACCACTCGGGAGCCCCTAAATACAGTAATTCTTATTCAACATGTCGTCACCTGCAATTTGAACTCTCAACCTCTTGGTTCACGGCATTCTGATCTTCCTGCTACGCCACTACAGCATGTCTGTCAAAGACTGATTTCACATGTATTCCTAGTCTACACGTTGTACTTAAGTAAAGTAAATCTGCTTTGTTAGAAATACACAAGAACAATTATTTTATATTTATCATAGTGATACCTCCAATTGCTGAAATAAGTAAATTAAATCAATAGTGAGATTAACGAATAACTAAAATAGCAATGCAGATGTGAGTTCAAATGAATTGTCCCAAAAGAAAAAAGAATGTAATTTTCTTTATTTTATTGTAAGTGAAAGTGAAGTAATGCAAGTTGAAAATGTTAAATAATGTAAATGTAAAATATTGAATTGCATGAAAATATTTAGAATTCAAACGTGTTGAATTGCATTCAGTTGATTTTTGCATCCAATCTTTAAATGTATTTGGTCAAACAATGTATTTTCACTCTTGGTTCTTGTCTTTGCGATGACCATTTTTTTTCCAACTTCCTTTAAGAAATCTTTTCTCCGCACCAAGTTTTAGGTACTCTTTTTGACGTGGAGGCCGGTTTAGCCGGGGGATGAGCGTGTTTTTCCTGGCTTCCGGCTAACTCCTTCCTGTTTTTAGCCATTGGTTGCCTGTATTTAGCAGCTATTAGCTTGACATTTCTCTCTGGTCCTTCTCATATCTGTATTGTGTGTCTATATACAGTGCCTTCAGAAAGTATTCATACCCCTTGGCTTATTCCACATTTTGTTGTGTTACAGCCTGAATTCAAAATGGATTCAATATCATTTTTTCCTCACCCATCTAAACACAATACCCCATATTTTCTGTTAGACACATACCCAAGACGCCTCAAAGCTGTAATCGTCAAAGGTGCTTCTACAAAGTATTGACTCGGGTGTGAATACTGATGTAAATTAGATATTTAGGTATTTCATTTTCAATAAATTTGCAAATCATTTCTAAAAACATGTTTTCACTTTGTCATTATTGGGTATGTGTGTAGATGGGTGAGAAAACAATCCTATTTAATCCATTTTGAATTCAGGATGTAACACAACCAAATCTGGAACAAGTCAAGGGGTATGAATTAGGGTTAAATATTTTCCCGGTGTTATACAAATGTTCCACCCTGAGAATAAATCAGGATTTCACTACTCTTCACAAAGATTGAATGGTTATGCGTCTCAATAAATAAACAAACTAAATAAACTACTCGTGAGTTCTATTGGCTGCTGCATTTAACATTCAGCAAACGAGCTTGCGTCCTTCTTCGAATGCTTTATTGGTATAAGAATTGCGAAAACAAATAATATCCAACAAGCTATTCTAGTCTAGCTTTTCCTGCATGGGACTCCAAGAGCTAAAAGTTTTTTTTCTGATAGGCTAATTGATATCATTTGAGCCTACCTTCAAACTTAGTGCCCCTTTGCTTGAGGTCATGGGACAATCTAAAGAAATCAGCTAAGACCTCAGAAATAAAATTGTCAACCTCCACAAGCCTGGTTCATCCTTGGGAGCAATTTCCAAACGCCTGAAGGTACCACGTTCATCTGTACAAGCAATAGTATGCAAGTATAAACCCCATGGAACCATGCAGCCGTCATACTGCTCAGGACGCGTTCTGTCTCCTAGAGATTAATGTACTTTGGTGCAAAAAGTGAAAATCAATCCCAGAACAACAGCAAAGGACCTTGTGAAGATGCTGGAGGAAACGGGTAAAAAAGTATCTATATCCACAGTAAAACGAGTCCTATATCAACATGACTTGAAAGTCCGCTCAGCAAGGAAGAAGCCACTGCTTCAAAACCGCCATTAAAAAAAGCCAGACTATGGTTTGCAACTGCAGATGAGGACAAAGATTGTACTTTTTGGAGAAATGTCCTCTGGTCTGATGAAACAAAAATAGAACTGTTTGGCCATAATGACCATCATTATGTTTGGAGGAAAAAGGGGGAGGCTTGCAAGCCGAAGAACATCATCCCAACCGTGAAGCACGGGGGTGGCAACATCATGTTGTGGGGGTGCTTTGCTGCAGGAGGGACTGGTGCACTTCACAAAATAGATGGCATCATGAGGCAGGAACATTATGTGGATATATTGAAGCAACATCTCAAGACATCAGTCAGGAAGTTAAAGCTTGGTCGCAAATGGGTCTTCCAAATGGACAATGACCCCAAGCATACTTCCAAAGTTGTGGCAAAATGGCTTAAGGACAACGAAGTCAAGGTATTGGAGTGGCCATCCCTATACCCTGACCCCAATCCTATAGAACATTTGTGGGCAGAACTGAAAAGCATGTGTGCGAGCAAGGAGGCCTACAAACCTGACACTTACACCAACTCTGTCAGGAGGAATGGCCCAAAATTCACCCAACTTATTGTGGGAAGCTTGTGGAAGGCAACCCAAAACGTTTGACCCAAGTAAAACAATTTTAAAGGCAATGCTACCAAATACTAATTGAGTGTATGCGAACTTCTGACCCACTGGGAATGTGATGAAATAAATGAAAGCTGAAATAAATAATTCTTTCTACTATTATTCTGACATTTCAGATTCTTAATATAAAGTGGTGATCCTAACTGACTTAAGACAGGGAATTTTTTACTAGGATTAAATGCCAGGAATTGTGAAAAACTCAGTTTAAATGTATTTGGCTGAGGTGTATGTAAACTTCTGACTCCAACTGTATGATTGAACAGTTCTCTGTAACGCCATGCTGTTCATATACATCATTTATTATAATTTACAGGCTTCTTTCAGTTATTTAGGTAGTTTTAGGCAGTAAATCTCAGTAAACCTACTATGAATGCTTTATGAAGGCACTGTATATTTAAGTGGTGCTGGGGGCTCCCGAGTGGCGCAGCGGTCTAAGGCACTCTCTCAGTGCCAGAGGCGTCACTACAGTCCCTGGTTCAAATCCAGGCTGTATCACATCCGGCTGTGATTGGGAGTCCCATAGGGCACGCACAATTGTTTTGGGCAGGCCCTCATTGTAAATAAGAATTTGTTCTTTACTGACTTGCCTAGTTAAGTATAAAAAAAGTATATTTAGTATAAGTATCGTGTGTTTCTAGTTTGTCAGTTAGTTGCTTAAAATGTTGTATTTTTGAATTCAAGTGGCTGCATCTAACGTTAGTGATAGCTAACTATCGTTAGCGAACGGCTTTCAAGGAAGGATGGCTTTCTTTTATTTTTTACATCCGCTGCCTGCAAGAAATCCCGAAATGAGCTGTGAACTGTCAATGTCCATTGAATTGCAAAATTGACATCAAGACTCCAGCCAGCAAGCTGGAGAAAGGCTTTAAGTTGTATGCTCATAATTTTTGTTGTACGCAGGTAAGTTGCATTCTACTGCTGATTTATCTGCTTATGTGTAATATTTCTGACTTGTTATTGTTTATCACAGTGTCAAACAGAGACGAGTGGAGAGGTCAGTGTGAGGGCCTGTTGCTACAGGTTAATAAAGAAGAACAAGAAGCCACACAGTCAAAGAGTAGGGAGAAAGCTAGCATATGATTGTTCAAATTTCACAACCAGTCAGAAGTTTAGATGTTGGAAGTGTACATTCAGCCGGCAGATCCAAAGGTTAGGGATCAAAACATGTCAGGGAGGATTAGTTAAGGGTCGGCATAGGGTTCCAAAAGCTGCCGGCTGTATATCCACTGCCTGAAATGTTTGGTATGCTGTGCTCTTAATTCTCTTGTACTAACAAATAGGCCTAAATATATTTGGTTTAGTAGGCTATATTTCACACTGTCATCAATGTTTTTAATACCTCTAATCACATACTGTTTTGTTGTTGCTCTGGGATCAGTTTAGATTGCTTTGGGATTGTGACCCTGTCGTCCTCGCCCATCACCATTGCACATGTGTAGCAGGCAGCTGCTCTCTGCAATCATGTAGTTGCACTGGTCTTCCAGACGGTGTACTTCTACTACTTCCTGTTCACAGCTGTACAGAGGCAGAACAATGATGGCACAAACCTAGAACAACTAAGTGTTGTAACAGTAAATTATAGATGCAATTACCATGTCTAGATTTACCCACACTAGCTAAAAATACAATTCCTTGAGATAATCATGCATATCCCTTGATTACTATTTACTGTCAGTGGTCCACATTCAGGGTTGACAAACAGGGTTTTCCTGGTCTACGATTGGTTCTCCATCTCAGAGGTTGCAAACATGGCTCTATATTTGTCTCGCAGGGTTTGAAACCCGGGCCCATTGACAAGATGGTTATATCCAAGCCTACACCAAACTGCATGGCAGAAGGAGTGTGGAAAACTATGAAGTTGTTGTAATTTATTGTTTAAGATCTCATAATTTCTGTCTATTAATTCACAGATTTTGTATTTATATTTTGTACAGTACAGAAGCACACAAAGGAATGGTTTGACTGTTGCTGGATTTCTCTGTGCTGAAGGTGGAAGAGACTTACAGGGATTTCCACACTCCGGACAAACCCCTGGTGAAAACCATGGGCATGACTGTCGACAAGCCTCTAGTGGACTCTGCTTCCGGGTTGGTGCAGAAGGGGAGTGTCCTATCTTACCAGCAGCCGAAGCTTACAACTAAGCACATCAAACTCCAGCAAGATGCTCCACAAAAAACCATACCTACCTCTAATCGAATACCAGCTTGGGCCATCGCAGTGCATGTTTGTTTCCCAAGGAGTGGCCACCTTTTGGGTTGGTTGAAATAAAGAGTGACTGGACACAGCTACTTAGCTGTGGTATGTTGGCCATATACCAAAACCCCCCTGAGGTGCCTTATTGATATTATAAACTGATTACCAACGTAATTAGAGCAGTAAAAATATATGTTTTTTGTCATACCCATGGTATACGGTCTGAAATACCACAGCTGTCAGCCAATCAGCATTCAGGGCTCGAACCATCCAGTTTATAATTACTAAAATTCTCTTGTCTTAAACTATATGTGCAACTGGGCAAGGATACTCATAATCAGAATAGGTTTACTTTAGAAGGATTAAAGGGAATGGAAGCTAACTTTTTTAAAATTGAAAACCTAAGCCGACATATTTATTCACAACTGGTAAATAGTAATCCAATGATAATCGAGGTTTAAAATAACATGTCAAATTCAGTATCACAAATAGTTGAATCAAAATGTCATGTCAATATCAGTACAACATATAAATTCATCAGCATCGATATAAACGATGAGTAGTCAAATTTCGCTCCTTTTCCCTCCGCTGAAGCAAACAACTGATTGCACAACAGTGCGGATCCAAAGGTGATCGTCCATGAAGAGCTATTCCCACTAATGCCTTCATTGTGCAGTGGGATTTGGAGTTTGAGAACATCTCACTCTGCAGCAGAAGAGCGGTGCTGTCAACAATGACTTCGTGCCTGGTTAGCTTTTTAAATTCCTCCGGCAAGTTGGCTTTCACTTCCTCTCGTGACATCCAGATGGTCACTGCTCCGAGCAGCGTGTAGAGGACGTTGGCCCAGGTGATGATGATCCTACTGACTGTAGAGGG
This sequence comes from Oncorhynchus clarkii lewisi, assembly GCF_045791955.1. NCBI lineage: Eukaryota > Metazoa > Chordata > Actinopteri > Salmoniformes > Salmonidae > Oncorhynchus > Oncorhynchus clarkii. The sequence goes on from NC_092157.1 coordinate 25,522,976, forward strand.
GTGAAAGGTCTCTGTCCTTCATCCCCAGAGCGAGATGTGTGAGGAAGAGGAGTAGTTCATCCACTGGCTGCAACGCCTGTATCAGTAAACACAGTCAACGTATGTAATCGTTGTCATTGCTGTACATTTGAATCACAGTTGTTGTTAGTTTTATAGGACTTGCGCGGCCATTTTGTATGCAGCGGCATAATCAGGAGGTTGACTGTCGATGTACACTAAGTGTACAAAACATTAACATCTTCCTAAATAATGAAATTGCCCTCGGAACAGAGTCAATTCGTCGGGGCATGGACTCTAGAAAGTGTCAAGCGTACAACAGGGATGCTGGCCCATGTTGACTCTAATGCTTCCCACAGTTGTGTCAAGTTGGCTGGATGTCCTTTGGGTGGTGGACCATTCTTGATACACATGGGAAACTGTTGAGCGTGAAAAACCCAGCAGCGTTGCAGTTCTTGACACAAACCAGTGCGCCTGGCACTTACTAGCATACCCCGTTCAAAGGCATTTCAATCTTTTGTCTTGCCCATTCACCCTCTGAATGGCACACATACACAAACCATGTCTCAAGGCTTTAAAATCCGTCTTTAACCTGTCTCCTCCCCTTCATCTACACGGATTGAAGTGGAATTAACAGGTGACATAAATGAGGGATTATAGCTTTCACTTGGATACACCTGGTCGGTCTGTCATGGACAGAGCAGGTGTTCTTAATATTTTGTACACCCAGTGTGTATTGTTGTGTATTTCATTTAACATGCATCACATTCGCAAAACAAAATGTTATTGATAACACAACGTTTCAAGTCATTTAGTACATGAAAACAATCAAACTCTTATGAAGTACTTGGATGGAAGAGTGACCTCATTCCTCTGAGTGGCTCTTGCTGCTTGAGTAACGCTCACAAGCTTGGCAGTTGCTGGCTGAATCAGTCTCCAAAAAGCTACAATCTGTTGGAAGAATTAAACAAAAGAGGACTGTTAAGGACTCGGAAATAGCATACATTTCATCATTAACTACCTATTGATAGCATACAATAGGTTATGTTGGTTTAGAGTCATCAACCTTCCTAATGTAGAATTCTATGTCCTCATCTGATCCCACAAACCACTGCAGACCAAGACTGTCAGAAGTAGTTATCACTTCCAGCTCTCTCCCAAGCCTAGCGATCTCAGTTTGCATCTCCTTTTCAGACCAGGCCAAGTCAACTGCTGCTGGCTCAGGTACAGCACAGTATTTGTGGTTCTGGGAGCAGTCCATATCATCATCAACTTCATCTTCACCATCCTCTGCATGGTCGGAGCTCCGTTTCTCTCTCTTCTCCTAAACACTCGGCCTTGAGGGAAGAACATAATTGTTCCAATGGAAAAGAAGAGGCACTGCCCCCTTCCTCAGATGATGCAGCACTCCCGGGGTTGGCTCAACTATATCTTCAGGAAAGAAATGTCTGCCAGAGACCTTAAAGACCTTAAACCAGGAGTGATGGTTGTTGATAATGGCCTCTTTACGCCTATGTAGATTTTCCATGAAAAACCAGCCGTTTCCAGCTACAATAGTCATTTACAACATGAACAATGTCTACACTGTATTTCTGATCAATTTGATGTTATTTTAATGGACAGAAAATGGACATTTCTAAGTGACCCCAAACTTTTGAACGGTTGTGTGTGTGTGTGTGTGTGTGTGTGTGTGTGTGTGTGTGTGTGTGTGTGTGTGTGTGTGTGTGTGTGTGTGTGTGTGTGTGTGTGTGTGTGTGTGTGTGTGTGTGTGTGTGTGTGTGTGTGTGTGTGTGTGTGTGTTTTTTTATTTTGCGCCAATTATTTGAAACTCAAATTGTCTCCATAGAGATGGCACTCCTAAAATAAAAAATCTAACGTGGATCCCCCCATGTTGTCACATTTATTCCATAGTCGATCAGGTTTTCACATGCTCAAATTTGTACTTTCATGGTATCACATGTTGAAATTTTTCGTCACGATGTCACATTTATTTCACGATCATGTTTTCGCCTGTAGTTTCATGCCACATGTTGCTTTTGCATGTTGTCACATGTTTTCACATAAGAATATATGTGAAATTCATGAATGGATTTTCTGTCGGGGTTCACAGCCCGCAGAATGTTTGGATGATAAATAATGTGCCTGGATGTCATACCTTTTTAAACCTTTTGTTTATTCGGTGGGACAGGTTTAGTGAGAGAGAGCGCAGGCTGAATGATATGATAGCTATCAGATATGCCGGCACTCCAGGTTTACCTTCTGTACTGTTACCCAGGTAACGGCACTCTTGAGATTTGGAAGACAGTAACACTAATCCTGGTGGCTGTCGAGCTCACTCACACTCACACACGTACTGACGTTTCTGACCTCCCTCGCTCTTTCCCCTCCCAACCCCAGTGTTCCCGTTTTCACAGGTGGTCATTATCAGATAGCGTGGGTTTGTTTGGAAAGGGAAGAACACGACTTGTTAATGGAACTGCTTCTGGGTTAGCCTGGGTAAATGTACTTAACCGAGAGAGGGAAAGTTCAGCAAAGTGACTGAGCAGCACAACTAAACACCCAAATAGTGGCACAGGATTCAGCCAGACAGCAAAACTCAACCCACTCAGTGTGACACCCAAGGCTTTAACACAGTATTGGTTAGTAATGGCAACTTTATTTAAAGGGTACCTTTTTAAAGGACTTCATAACATGTATAACCTATTCTTCTCCCAGTCAAGTGGTTCTCGGTTTTCTAAGTACCTTTTCAAACACAAAACAGGCTTTCTCCAAGGTTTGGCTCTGGTGAGATACAGTAGAACAATTATTTGATTGGTGTCTTCCTGTAGTGTCAAAAGGGCTCTGTCTGGGATGTGGTGTTATTGGGAGAGAAAGAAGGAATGGTTTCAGAGACCAGTGACTGGTTTCAGAGAATGTTTGGCCACTGTTGTGTTTCCTGCAGCAAGGACTAACGATTCCCACAGAAGAGTTCATCACTCATACTTGGACTCGAAATGCTTTTAAAACGGAACTGAGAGCATGGCTCTTGTCTTTGAATGTTTCGCGTTTCAGGCAAATGGCAGTATTATGTTTGTTAATGTCACTACAATGGAAAAACACGGAACATTCTAGACACGTTCTGAAGGCTCTGTTTTGACAGTTTAATGCTTTGCGTGCAGCATGTCTTAACTTGGAAGGCTGCTTTACTGCCCTTAAAATATACACATTCCTTTTCCATTGAATAATGTCAAGGCTGCTGAAGCCCTCTCCCCTGGGGAAGCAGACAGCACAGACCGAAATATAACTATAAAGGAGAGATAATAACCAAGCAATGATAATTATTATCAGTCGAGTATATTCCTGCCTTGCTGGACCATAATTGTTATGTGTTTACGTTGAACATTGAAATGTTTTACTGTGCATGCCAATAAAGTATATTGAATTGATTTGAGACGCAGGGAAGGGAGACTGAGAGCGAGACAAAGGAAGGAAAGAGAGCGAGCGAGAAACACAGAGATAGAGGCCTCAGAGTCCAGCTCCTGTTTCATGGCAGCATGAGCCCAATGAAGTTTGAGAGTTCACATGATATGCTGGAGTGGACCACAGAGCTAACCACTGGCTCATCTCAGTCCTCCTCTCCTCCTTACTATCCTGACTGAGTCCACTTTGCTCTAATGATGAGATAGAATTGAGTAGAACGTTATTAGGCCATTGTACATTGACCAGCATAAATCATCTGTCATGCCATCTGAGATAGTTAGCATGGCTTCGTTGAGATATTCACTTTATTGATCACCGAGGGGAGATTCTCATACTTCAGATGGTTCCAGTGTTCCAGCTGAAAACATTCCTGATGGTATTTTAATCATTCAATCATGTGCACTATGATTACAACATGTCTGCGAGAAGGAGGGATAGTACACATGGTTTTGATACCAGCCCAAACACATGGATTAGGAAATGCATAGGCCGAAGCCTAGTAAATGAAAACCACTCTCTTTTGTTTGGGATTTGGTTCAAGTGTAGGAGTATGTGTCTCGGTCTTGTTTTTCTGATCTTTAGTTTCCCTGAGATAGCGAGTCCTGCCTACAGCTACAAGTTGTAGCAGAGGCCAACTATGTGGTTGGTGGTGTTTCAACATGTTACGGCGAGTCCTTGGTGTCGTGGGTGTGATTCTCAGTGTTTTGTCAACAGCTTATTTTTGCAGTCAGAAGTAGTTTGAAAGCGCTTGAAGGGGTGTTTGACTGTATGATCATCAAGTGCAGCACGGCGAACACTTTCTTTGAGAGAGGGTCTCAAACACTTGTTATCCAAGGTCATCCTTCATACGTCATTGTGGACACAGGGCTTATGTTATCACGTAGTCTTTCAGTTCCCAGGACCCTCTGCATGATTGTCAGTAATGGAAGATCACAGATCTGTTCTCAGCTGTATTCAATGTTACTTGACTTCTGTTATGGCTTGTATCTGGTTTTGACTAGACGGTATACAGCTATGGACAGACGGGACCTTTCGTAGCAGGTGAAGAGAACTTACGCAGAAGGTTAGGAGAATTAACATAGCAGGTTAGGATAATTAGGTTAGGAAAAGGGTTAAGGTTCACTAAAATGCTTAAAATCTCCCCCTGACGCGATTTGAACGTGCAACTTGTTTTTACCGTAGCTGTGCACCATCTAGCCACAACCCTTGTATCTTCCATTTTAAACCCAGACCTACACTGACTGCAGAGAGGCACTGGGTTATCTTGTAGGTGAGCTTGTTTGCTTAACCTCTTAAGTCATTTGAAATGGTAAGACGTTGGCTGTGTGAGCACAAGTTCTATGTGGCTAACCATACTATTACTATTGTTGTGTTTATTACAGGAGGCAGCATGAATGCCATGTAAGGGCATATGGGAACCATCTGAATAATCCAATACGGATGTTAAAAGTAGATATCATCAGAGGGGACTGACTGTGTCCTTGTAACTGACTGTGTGAATCTTTCTCTGTTGACTTCAGTGTCATTCAACTCCCCACCAATGAATACACAGAAACTCTTGCAGTAGTTTCATAGAGGGATCAAGGTAAATAAACACGCTTGTATAAATAGTACGGAAGATGCCCTAAACCTTTATCAAACGATACTGAATACTTTCATGGGCGGTTCCACAGACCCTTTAAGCCTGGTTCTGAATATGATTTAAAAATGTGTCCTTATTTTATTAAGGACTACTATGACGGGATGTGGCTGATGTTTTAGGAGCCAACTGAAACCTATTGTTGTGTCCTCTCCGGTTGATCCATGTGTATTCATCACAAAGAGAAGTTTCAGTTTTTCATTCACATGAAATATTTGTGAGAAGGAGACAAAAGAAACTATAGGCTAGATTCTTTCTCCTAGGTGGCCTTGGATTTGTGTTTGTTTGGAATGCAGGGTCTGAGCATGAGGGTTTTAGTCCTTCAGTCTGATCAAAGAAAGACTGTTAATTACAGATTGGTTGTGTCCACATTTACATCCTATTCAATTGGTGCACTACTTTTTTCTATAGCCCCATGGACCCTGGTCAAAAGTACACTACATAGGGAATAAGGTGTAATTTGGGACTTAACCATCCACTGTGGTTATTAGTATAGATGGAATTATCCCTGGACTGGCTGACATTCATGAGCTAGCTATTAGAGGACCTAGCTACACCCAACTGCACAGAATTACATGCTAAGGCTGAAAAGGCCCCAATTGGTACCAAATAAATATGTACTGCATACTTTAATTGCAGCATCAAAGAGAATTTATTGGCATTGGGATGCTTTTAGTTTTCCTTAAGTTTCTAGTCTGAAAATCATTTGTTTGTTTCTCTCTCATACAGCATGCAAGAACACAATGGAACGAAAATAGCCATCACTGCACAGAGAACTAGTTAGCTAATTAATTATCCTCTGTGGATTGCAGTTTTGCTTTAAATGGCAATGCTTCCTCCAGGACATTTTTACTGTTGATATATAATTTCCATAAGCTCCCTTTAAATGTAGTCTTTAACTCAGATCCATATGAGTTTTGTGCTGTAAACTGCTGTAAAACATGGACTAATGACGCCTTGAATTGGCCTCTATTCATCAACCCTAATTGTTTTTGTGAATAATTCTCCCTGGTCTGGTCTCCATTACGTCGTCATATTACATTATTGTTATTTCGTCAAGCAGAGAGCCTAGTGCTTTCCTTTGCCTAATGTTTGACTAGTCATTGTTTCCCTGATATATTCCGTAACATCCCTTTTGATTTCCAGTGTTTCTGTGTGTCAGTGGTTTTGGGCGAGCTTGCCACCTTCTATACTTTGCAACTGAATCTCTTCCATTTTTTTTCTCTTTTCCTTTTGCCTTGACATTATGCACCCATATCTGAACGTGGGCCTCAAGTTATTATGGTAAAAGCTACATTGACTCATAGTACATCATGTATGGTAAGTGGAGGCACATAAAGCACAAGTCAGCACAAGATGATACAAGCAAGCAAAGCACCACCATTCTTCATAAGTAGCTAGCCGATGAACCACAGCTAATGTGTTTCTTTTGAATGAACTTGAGCCGCTGGGAGAAACGGGGGCATACAGTACTTAGAGTAGGGGGAGCGGTGACCACATGTCCCGGATTGTGCGGGACAGTCCCGCATTTTGGCCCTTTGTTCCACGTCCTGCAACCAAACAATCATGTCCCGCATTTGATCAACAAATTCAAATGCCACTCATTTAGAAAAAAAGTTGGTCTGTCCCGTATTTGGGTCAGACATTCTGACCGGTCTCTCACGTTGTGTTTATGACAAGATACACTATACAGTTGAAGTCGGAAGTTTACATACACCTTAGCCAAATACATTTAAACTCAGTTTTTCACAATTCCTGACATTTAATCCTAGTACAAATTCCCTGTCTTGGGTCAGTTAGGATTCCCAGTGGGTCAGAAGTTTACAAACACTCAATTAGTATTTGGTAGCATTGCCTTTAAATTGTTTAACTTGGGTCAAACGTTTCGGGTAGCCTTCCACAAGCTTCCCACAATAAGTTGGGTGAATTTTGGCCCATTCCTCCTGACAGAGTTGGTGTAACTGAGTCAGGTTTGAATGCCTCCTTGCTCGCAAACACTTTTTCAGTTCTGCCCACAAATTTTCTGTAGGGTTGAGGTCAGGGCTTTGGGATGACCGCTCCAATACCTTTACTTTCTTGTCCATTTTGCCACAACTTTGGAAGTATGCTTGGGGTCATTTGTCCATTTGGAAGACCCATTTGCGACCAAGCTGATGTCTTGAGATGTTGCTTCAATATATCCACATAATTATTATTTCTCATGATGCCATCTATTTTGTGAAGTGAACCAGTCCCTCCGGCAGCAAAGCACCCCCACAACATGATGCTGCCATCGTGCTTCACGGTTGGGATGGTGTTCTTCGGCTTACAAGCCTCCCCCTTTTTCCTCCAAACATAACGATGGTCAATATGGCCAAACAGTTCTATTTTTGTACTATTTTGTACGTAAAGTACGATCTTTGTCCCCATGTGCAGTCTCGCTTTTTTATGGAGGTTTTGGAGCAGTGGCTTCTTCCTTGCTGAGTGCCCTTTCAGGTTATGTCAATATAGGACTTGTTTTACTGTAGATATAGATACTTTTGTACCTGTTTCCTCCAGCATCTTCACAAGGACCTTTGCTGTTGTTCTGGGATTGATTTGCACTTTTCGCACCAAGGTACGTTCATCTCTAGGAGACAGAACTGAGAACCGCTCCTTCCTGAGCGGTATGACGGCTGCATGGTTCCATGGGGTTTATACTTGCATACTATTGTTTGTACAGATGAACGTGGTAACTTCAGGCGTCTGGAAATTGCTCCCAAGGATGAACCAGACTTGTGGAGGTCTACAAATTTATTTCTGAGGTCTTGGCTGATTTCTTTTGATTTTCCCATGATGTCAAGCAAAGAGGCACTGAGTTTGACGGTATACCTTGAAATACATCCACAGGTTCACCTCAAATTGACTTAAATTATGTCAATTAGCCTATCAGAAGCTTCTAAAGCCATGACATAATTTTATGGAATTTTCCAAGCTGTTTCAAGGCACAGTCAACTTAGTGTATGTAAACTACTAACCCACTGGAATTGTGATAAAGAAAATTAATCTGTCTGTAAACAATTGTTGGAAAAATTACTTGTCATGCACAAAGTAGATGTCCTATCTGACTTGCCAAAACGATAGTTTGTTTTAACATGACATTTGTGGAGTGGTTGAAAAACGAGTTTTAATGACTCCAACCTAAGTGTATGTAAACTTCCGACTTCAACTGTATATACAAATGTATGTGGACACCCCTTCAAATGAGTGGATTCTGCTATTTCCTCCACACTCATTGCTGACAGGTGTATAAAATCAAGCACACAACCATACAATCTCCATAGACAAACATCTGATTCTACTAATGAACTGCTCACCATGGCCGAGCAGCCGCACACAAGCTAAAGATCACCATGCGCAATGCCAAGTGTCGGTTGGAGTGGTGTAAAGCTTGCAGCAGTGGAAACACGTTCTCTGGAGTGATGAATCACGCTTCACCATCTGGAAATCCGACGGAAGAATCTGTGTTTGCCAGATGCCAGGAGAACGCCACCTGCCCCAACTGTAAAGTTAGGTGGAGGAGGAACAATGGTCTGTGGCTGTTTTTCATGGTTTGGGATAGGCCCCTTAGTTTCAGTGTAGGGAAATCTTAACGCTACAGCATACAATGACATTCTAGATGATTCTGTGCTCCCAACTTTGTGGCAAAGGTTTGTTTCAGCATGACAATACCCCCATGCACAAAGCGAGGTCAATACAGAAATGGTTTGTCGATCTGTTGATGAACTTGACTGGCCTGCACAGAGCCCTGACCTTAACCCCATCGAACACCTTTGGGATGAATTGGAACGACGACTGCGAGCCAGACCTAATCGCCCAACATCAGTGCCCGACTTCACTAGTGCGTGGCTAAATGGAAGCAAGCCCCACAGCAATGTTCCAACATCTAGTTGAAAGCCTTCCCAGAAGATTGGAGGCTTTTATAGTACAATGCGGGGATCAACTCCATATAAATGCCTATGATTTTAGAATGAGATGTTTGACGAGCAGGTGTCCACATACTTTTGGTCATGCACGGCACAAGATGAGAGGTAGGCCTCAACCAATCACATTTCTCAAATCCATCCGGGTTATGTTCCAGCTAAATTTGGAGGACAGTCAGGACTAACTACTTACAAAAAGCGTGCCTCTGAAGTCCTACAGAAGTAACCTAAGAGTGCATTAGACTGAATAAATAAGGTAATTGCGTCAAAATTGTGAGTCTCTCCATGCTCATTAGTTGCTCATTCAACATATTTGCTGCTACTTAACACAATCCCATTTTAATAGTCTCTCTTCCTAACTGTTTTACATTCCCTGAGACCAACCAGAAATGTTTCCATGGCCAAATATTCACAGATTTTCATAAAACAGTCACATGGGGTCTCTCGTTTTGGATCACCAAATTTAGCTTGAGGCAAAAGAGTAGGCTACGTGCGCTACAATTAGCTTGTTGGGTGCAGTGGGAGCAGGGGTGTAGGGCTGCTGGAGCGCACCGGAGTGTCGCTCCGCCACTTCTCACAATGGTGCTTGTTTAGTCAAGTTTGATCAAAGCTGAATCAATGCCTCGCCAGATCACATAATGATTCAGTAGTATTCTACCTAACAGAAACAAATATAATAGCATAGTATAACGTTACTGTTAGACCAAAAACAACACCTAATTTCTCATGAGATTTTAGGATGGTTTGCTGAAGAGTCTCACCTTTTCTCTCATGCTGCCAAAAGTGGATCGCGTGCACCACCAGGCAGAATGTGCTTGGATTGAAACAACATACTGTTTTAACACCAGGAAAAAGCTAAAATAAAAATAAGAAGAAGAATTTGTTCACGCGACAGTAATTCAATAAGATCTAAATGTATATTGACATGAAACTGATTGAAATCAAAAGACCAGTATGCAGATGCAAGTAGTTTACTGTTAGACTGGATGATTCACCAATAAAACGTGATAAGAATTATCATTCACGATTGACAGTGAGGATTTTTAAATGAGGCATGCCTAACTTAGTATTTGAGGGTATTAAAAATAGAAAATGTTCTTGAGACCAAATGTGTTGGCATAGGCAGACGTTACAATTGGAAGATGCATTTTATGCATATTCTATAATGAGATTCAATAAGCTATGTCTGTCATTGCTGCCCTCCCGGAAAACATTTTTACCTAGGCAACACTGTCCTAGGAATGGGTGTACTAAATGTGGTTACTCTAACTTCCAGTGCTGCAGTGGAGGATGGAGGGTGTGAGTCTACAGCACAGTCTTGGAGTGGATTTGTGTCTGTGCAGGCTGCAGCTTAGACCAGAGTACAAGTAAAGTTCTGGGCAGTCTTGGGCTTAATTGCTTTATAATCAAAGTACAGTAGGGCTTCCCTCAATGGGAATTAACACTAGCCTGTTCTCAGGGTCTGGGTTTGAACCTCTTTTTTAAAGACGTATTGCGGGATAAGATTGTAAACACATACATGCTGCTTATAACAAGTCTCACAATGCATTAAACTGTAAGTGCATCATAATGCTTTACACCTGCAGGCTTTCAATAAAGCGATACCAAATTATTCAGTGCCCAATGTCACCTGGCGATGATGGATGATGTGCGTAGTCACCACCTGTCCCTTGTTACAGTTTGACAGGAGGACATTATCCCCCTCCTTAGTTCGACCCTCAGACAGAGTCACAGGTCGAGACTAGCTGTCATGATTGATTAGGAATGCTCTAGACCAGGGGTGTCCAATCCTCCTCCCGGAGAGCTACCTCTCTTGCAGGCTTTTGCTCCAACCCAATCGAATCACATCTGATTCTACTAATGAACTGCTCACCAGGACCTTGATGAGCTGAATCAGATGTGTTGCAGTACAGTGGGGTTGGGTATAAAGCCGGCATACCCAGTAGCTCTCCAGGAGAAGTGTTGGCCTCATCTGATCTAGCGGACCACAACACTGCCCTCTAGAACCCTGTGAACATAACAAACATAGCATGGGAATGATTCAGAGGAGGAACTGAGTCATCTTATTGGATGTCCTCGTAACATCTCAGGTTGTATTCTAATGTCTGAAGATGTATTTGAACGTCTGAAGTTGTGTTCTGAGGTCTGAAGTTGTATTCTACTGTCTGAAGCTGTATTCTAACATTTGAAGTGGCATGATGCCCTGAGGGTGGTTGAGAAAATAGACTGGCAGACAGAGGGATGGGGTTGTTGATGTTGGTAAATATTTCAGAGTAACTCTGAAGTATGCCAAGACGTATCAGAACTATTACGGAAATAGTTTTGTAAACAATAATTAGCTATTGTTTAGCTATTTGCTGAAGGTTGTTTTTCCACTTAGAGAAGTTATCTATGAGAGACTTAAAGTTATTTACAGATGTTTGTCTTGTTCTGGTCCGATGGTTTCTCTTCATGCATTCACCAGATCCATTTCAAACAGGTTGTCCCCCAAATGGCACCCTATTTCCTACTGTCCCAAATGGCACCCTATTTCCTACATAGTGTACAACTTTTGACCAGAGCTCTGTGGGCCATGGTCAAATGTAGTGCACTATATATGGCATGGTGCGCCATTTGGGACGTAGGCAGTATTCCCTGAAGGGAAAATCCAATTATCTGCTTACTGGTTTCCCTACAATCCAACTCCCTGGGTGATCCAGGGTGGGAAAGCTCTAATTGATGCCCATTTCAGAGCCTGCAGTTGGGCTTACAGCTGGGGCACAGGCCCTTAGGGTGGGGTTTCCTGGGTGTGCCATTCTGAAGGGTTTTAGGGGATGCTGTGTCTATATTATCCTAAATGGTTTCCACCCAATTGTCCTCCAAATGAGGGCAGGGTGAACTAACATTCCCTCTTCTAACTCAATTCAAAATGACTTGATTAGAATTTTATTAAGAATCCCATTTATTCTTCATAGATGCCAAGTCTGTGTATAATTTACCTGTTTCCTCTCTGCTTTGATGGCAGCTACACAGTCATGTGATGACAGTGTAGTTATTTCTGAGCTGTTCTTTTCGTGGAATCCTCTCAATGAATTAATAAATCATGACAAGCCCGTACAACACCACCGACTGTAGTTTGAAAATGTCAGATGCTTAAAGGCTCTATTCATGTCCGTCAAGGCTAAACATGTTCGGTTGGAACAATTAACTGACTGATTGGTTAATAGATAAAATCGTTAGGCCTACAGCATTATCTGTGAAATGTGATTTCCAGGCTAAGTACTTCTCTAAAGCCGCAACATCTTTCATTTCAGAAGATGTTGACTTGACACATGATTACTTTGCTGCAGATTGTCGAATTGGGTCATTCTGTTACGAAGATGAGATGTTTCATCAACAAATATGATGGGTAGGGACTGAATACCGAATGCTGCGGATCTAAAATCAAGCCAGCTGTGTTTTTTGAGGGGCGATGCAGATTTGAAGCAGCATTTTCAGTGCTCTCAGGCATTACAGAGCGCTAATCACAGGGTTTGAGAAGATGTCTCTCGTCTGTGGCTCGTAGCCTGCGTATGGGAAGCATCAACTGAGCCTCTCCAGGGAGAAGTGTAATTTTGACAAGAGTCATGTGTTATTAATGGACAGTAACTCTCTCCCTGCCGATGAATACAGTGATTTCACATAGTATTTAGACCAACGTGTGTCTCTTAACCCTCTATCATAGCTCTTCAGTGGGTGCAACGTGAAGGTAGCAAGCTGACCCCTATGGCTTACCGTAGATATAAAAAACAATAGACTCATTAACTAGTTCAGACAAACCATATCCAGGTCCTGTGTGTCCCCTTTGTCCTCCCAGAATGCTTTGTGCAAGTCCAGACCTGCCACACTGCCCACCAGTCTCACTAACGATGACAGATCCTTTTTCCACACACCCAAACTAGTCTTCCCACTGTCACTTCACACAAACTGGTTCTTCAATGTCTTGAGGTGTCTCAGGCTCTATATATGACCATGGGACCAAAGTTATAGCCGAATACTGTCTGAATCATTCATTGCAGTACTGTATTTTGCCATCATGTCTTTTATTGATAGAAACATGCAGTCCAATATCAACTATATTAGTAGCTATACTATACACTTTGTCTCTCCTCTTGGTGATACATTGCTGAGCAAAGTTCACAACAGCCACAGCTCCAACAAATAGTTAACATGCATTTATCTCTCACTATTTCAGTTCACACTGTTATTTCCCAGTAGTGTGGAAGGAAAGGCCTTGAGTGGCTCCAGACTCCTGATGTTATGTTTTGCCGTCTGATACAAATGACATAACCTTTTAAGCATCTCCCAGTAATGTACATGTTAACCAGTTTGTACTTTGTGTACTGTAAACAGTAGTTTTAAATGTCTATTTGAATGGTCCTTTAACAAGGTTATCTCTGTAGGAAACCTTCCCTGGGGATTGGAATCTCTTCATAGAACCCAGAGAATCCACTGTAAGGGAATTCGGTGTGTTTCGCTTAGGCAGCGTGACACTAGACTGTCAGCAGGTGTTAGGTGTCTCGTCTTTTCTGGTCAGCTCACATTTTCAACACAGTCCCGTGAAAGATGGACCACTGACAGACCTCAAAGGGACGTGTGTGTGTGTGTGTGTGTGTGTGTGTGTGTGTGTGTGTGTGTGTGTGTGTGTGTGTGTGTGTGTGTGTGTGTGTGTGTGTGTGTGTGTGTCCACATGACTTGTGTTGAACTTCAGTGATGGGAGGCAAAAATCGATACAGTTACAAATGGGGATATTCTTTTTGATGATATATCATATGTTTTTGTCAATATCACAATATTATTTTTGTGCTAGTTAGCTGTACCTGCACAAACTCCAGTATTTTTCTTTCATAACTTGTTCTCCATCTTCTTAAATAGGGAGCCAATTTGTTTTCAACTCTCTCATTTGCTTGACTGATCCAAACTGGTTTTCTCATGGCTCTCTCTTGTCCTTCTGCAGCAGACCTATGGTGAGCAAAATCTTTGGAGATCAAATCACAATGAAATCACAGTAGTGAATCACAATACGTATAGAATTGTCAGAATTGTCAGAATCGCAATACATATCATATCGCCACCTAAGTATTTCAGGGAAGCTAGAAACCAATACACACAGGCAGTTAGAAAAGCCAAGGCTAGCTTTTTCAAGCAAAAAATTTGCTTCCTGCAACACAAACTCAAAAAGGTTCTGGAACACTGTAAAGTCCTTGGAGAATAAGAACACCTCCTCCCAGCTGCCCACTGCACTGAGGATAGGAAACACTGTCACTACCGATAAATCCACTATAATTGAGAATTTCAATAAGAATTTTTCTACGGCTGGCCATGCTTTCCACCTGGCTACCCCTACCCCGGTCAACAGCACTGCACCCCCCACAGCAACTCGCCCACGCCTTCCCCATTTCTCCTTCTCCCAAATCCAGTCAGCTGATGTTCTGAAAGAGCTGCAAAATCTGGATCCCTACAAATCAGCCGGGCTAGACAATCTGGACCCTTTCTTTCTAAAATGATCTGCCGAAATTGTTGCAACCCCTATTACTAGCCTGTTCAAGCTCTCTTTCGTGTCGTCTGAGATTCCCAAAGATTGGAAAGCAGCTGCGGTCATCCCCCTCTTCAAAGGGGGGGGCACTCTTGACCCAAACTGCTACAGACCTATATCTATCCTACCATGTCTTTCTAAGGTCTTCGAAAGCCAAGTCAACAAACAGATTACCGACCATTTAAAATCCCACCATACCTTCTCCGCTATGCAATCTGGTTTCAGAGCTGGTCATGGGTGCATCTCAGCCACGCTCAAGGTCCTAAACGATATCTTTATCGCCATCGATAAGAAACAATACTGTGCAGCCGTATTCATTGACCTGGCCAAGGCTTTCGACTCTGTCAATCACCACATCCTTATCGGCAGACTCGATAGCCTTGGTTTCTCAAATGATTGCCTCGCCTGGTTCACCAACTATTTATCCGATAGAGTTCAGTGTGTCAAATCGGATGGCCTGTTGTTCGGGCCTCTGACAGTCTCTATGGGGGTGCCACAGGGTTCAATTATTGGACCGACTCTCTTCTCTGTATACATCAATAATGTCGCTCTTGCTGCTGGTGAGTCACTGATCCACCTCTACGCAGACGACACCATTCTGTATACTTCTGGCCCTTCTTTGGACTCTCCAGACGAGCTTCAAGTCCATACAACTCTCCTTCCGTGGCCTCCAATTGCGCTTAAATACAAGTAAAACTAAATGCATGCTCTTCAACCGATCGCTGCCTGCACCTGCCCGCCCGTCCAACATCACTACTCTGGACGGTTCTGTCTTAGAATATGTGGACAACTACAAATACCTAGGTGTCTGGTTAAACTGTAAACTCTCCTTCCAGACTCACATCAAACATCTCCAATCCAAAGTTAAATCTAGAATTGGCTTCCTATTTCGCAACAAAGCCTCCTTCACTCATGCTGCCAAACATACCCTTGTAAAACTGACCATCCTACCGATCCTTGACTTCGGCGACATCATTTACAAAATAGCCTCCAATACCCTACTCAATAAATTGGATGCTGTCTATCACAGTGCCATCCGTTTTGTCACCAAAGCCCCATATACTACCCACCACTGCGACCTGTACGCTCTCGTTGGCTGGCCCTCGCTTCATACTCGTCGCCAAACCCACTGGCTACAGGTTATCTACAAGTCTCTGCTAGGTAAAGCCCCGCCTGATCTCAGCTCACTGGTCACCATAGCAGCACCCACTTGTAGCATGCGCTCCAGTAGGTATATCTCTTTGGTCACCCCCAAAACCAATTCTTTCTTTGGCCACCTCGCCTTCCAGTTCTCTGCTGCCAATGACTAGAACGAACTGCAAAAATCTCTGAAACTGGAAACACTTATCCCCCTCATTAGCTTTAAGCACCAGCTGTCAGAGCAGCTCACATATTACTGCATCTGTACATAGCCCATCTATAATTTAGCCCAAACAACTACCTCCCCCCTACTGTATTTATTTATTTATTTAGCTCCTTTGACCCCCATTATTTCTATCTCTACTTTGCACATTCTTCCACTGCAAATCTACCATTCCAGTGTTTATTATTATTATTATTATTATTATTATTATTATTATTATTATTATTTTATTTTTTTACTTGCTATATTGCTATATATTCGCCACCATTTTTGCCTTTACCTCCCGTATCTCACCTCATTTGCTCACATTGTATAGAGACTAATTTTTCTACTGTATTATTGACTGTATGTTTGTTTTACTCCATGTGTAACTCTTGTACATGTCGAACTGCTTTGCTTTATCTTGACCAGTTCGCAATTGTAAATGAGAACCTGTTCTCAACTTGCCTACCTGGTTAAATAAAGGTTAAATAAATAAATAAATAAAATAGTGATAATATTGTATCATGAGGTCCCTGGCAGTTCCCAGCCCTATTGAACTTGTGCTAGAAGTCCATGTAAACATCCCTCATCCTCCAAGATATTATTCTCCTGCAAGGAGCTGAGACATGATATGGAGTGTTTATAATGGTTACACATTTTGTTATTCTACAATAATTGGACTACTCAGTCTAAACCAGGGATAGCAACTGGCAACCACGCGGCCCCTCCTTTTAAAGGCCCTTGGATCAATTCCCCCTGTTGCGAGTTAGAATAGTTGAATACACAAGGTGCAATTTTGAGATTTTTTTCTGTTGTCAGTCACTGATAGTCAGTCAATTAGCTCATGTCAGATAAAATATTCTAGATTGCTAAATGAGTTTAGCGGCAAGCTATACTAAACTACCATGGTTGCATTACTGGACAGGGGGCCCACATTAGTTTTGTTAGTTAGTCTCACTCAGATATCATATTAAAAACTGCAAACATTTCTCTACACCCTATAGCTAAATGTATAGAATTGCATGAAATTAGTAATATAATTGTGAAATATTCTCTCCACCCATGGCAAAATGTGTACAATTGCATGAAATTAATAATATAATTGTGAAATCTTCTCTCCACCCATGGCAAAATGTGTACAATTGCATGAAATTAGTAATATAATTGTGAAATCTTCTCTCCACCCATGGCAAAATGTATAGAATTGCAGCAAACTGTCTTTAAAACCGCGACATATTCTCTATACCCCATGGCGAAATGTGTAGAATTGCAGCAAACTCGCTTTTAAAATCGCAACATATTCTCTAATACCCCATGGCTATATGAGTAGAATTGGATGAAATTAGATGGATGTGGCTACACAGACCTGCGAGCAACTGCGGCCCCTCATGATGAGTTCCGTTTTTTTTGTGGCCCCACCCCCATCAAGGTTACCCATCCCTTATCTTAACCTTCGAAACACTGGTTCAGCCAGTTTAATGTTGTAAACCTTCTAATCCAAAATCTGTCAATCTCAGATGTTACTCAACTCACCCTCCTCTTTAGAAGGAATGTCTCAGCCACCCTCAGATGTTAAAGGGCTTCAGGAACCGGTTACAAGCAGTTCACAAACTGCAGCTGTCCTTAGAGCAGCAGCGCCAAACCTGAATACCTCTATTGAAGAAAGTCTGGATGTCTTAAGTCGATGAAATGCTCTGCCTTTTACAGCAAGCACTGCTGAAACAGTCTAGTCTACATCATGCCAAAGAAAACGTTATATATTTGTGCAAATTTAGGTCTCGTAATTGACAGATAAGTCAGCTTTCAGCACACAGGGTTTTACATGGCGGTGAAGTAAACTATACAATCTCCATGGGTGGTTTGCTTTCACTGCCACCTAGCCAGCCTCCCCTTCTCTCAACAACCTGGTCTTAACACCCTATCTCACTAAACACCACCAACACATTCACACAACCCGGCTGGCCACTGCCAGGCTGGATCAATTGTACTAGAGCCAGCCCCAGGAGAGGCCCTGTACAGGACCCAGGGGCAGGGGCTGTTGTCTGTAGCCTGTGTGGGCACTGGGCACCTCCTTTATCTAGCCATATTGAGATGATGGCTCGGTGCCCAGGCCCCGGCCCCAGTGTAGTGGTGCTAAATGGAGACTAGTGGTGATGGGTAGCCCAGGGCTGCTGAGCTGCTGGGGGCTTGAAGCAATGTGGCTCTCCCTCTCCTTCTCTCCCTCTCCCACTCCCTCTCTTCCTCTCCTTCTCACACTCCTTCATTCTCTCCCTTCCCCTCTCCTTCTCCCGGGTCCCTGCCTTTAGGGGAGTGCGTCAATGGCGCTTCACCCAACATGAGTCGACTCGAGGTGCAGCCAAAAATCACAACAATGACCATCAAGAAGATGACTCTCACCCCTAGCTGTCTTTTCTCCCTCACATCCATTACACACTGGTGGTCCTAAAGGGAGATTGATGGTGGCTGTCTTCCATCATCCTCTGACTTTAATGGGGGTAGCAGCCACAGTTAAGGTGGCAGTGGCTAGACAGCGTCAAGACAGATACTAGCAGCTCTTTTTGTCTGGGCCTGGCTGGCATTGCCTGGGCTGGCTGTGGATTTCTCCTGAGGGAGAAGGGTTTTGTGAGAAAATGTGACAGTTTACATCCCAAATGGCACCCTATTCCCTATATAGTGCATTACTTTGGACTAGAGCCCTAGTCAAAAGTAGTGCAATTTGTAGGGCAAAGGGTGCCATTTGGAAGGCATACTTTGTGATTTTGGGATTCTCACGTTTCCCAGGGGGTGGAAGGATGGAGCAGGTTAGCGTTTTTCATCCTGAATCCTGCTCTGGAGGCAGCTCTGCAGAGTGGTCACTAGCCAACCCGAACCTTAAGCACACTGCAAGGAAGGTGGGATGTACTAATTGGAGAAAGAATTGGTGAGAGACAAAAACAGAATGAATGGAATTGAATAGGCAGTAGTGTGAAGGCTGGTACCATGGTCAGAGAGAGGCATGTGTGTTGAGAGAGGCATGTGTGTTGAGAGAGGAATGTGCGTTTTATCATTCAACCTTGTGTCAAGGATCAACAGCTTTACAAATGACTTATAGGTGTGTGTGCGTGCGTGCATGTGCACGTGTGTGTGTTTCTTTATTAACACAATTTTCTCCTGTCACAGCTGTAATAATTGGGTCCCTAACTCAACACGGAGCTCATCAGATTGAACCCTGTACAGCCCTTGCCTCGTTCTTTCTCTATCCATATCTCCTCTGGCCTTTCACACAACTACACATTTGAAAACATTCTTTGTGTCTTTGCATAAACAGTCAAGAGGAACAGCTGTTGTAACAGTGACTACCCACTTTGCACAGACATCAATCAATTCAATGTCTGTTCCACGTTGGTTCAACTTCATTTCATTGAAATTACTTGGAAACAACATTGATTCAACCAGTGTTTGCCCAGTGGGTATTATTTTGGCGTCTGTCCAAAGTCATTTTTTAATTGCATGGAAATCTTTGTTTTGAATGAATGTATTTATGATAATTAAATAGATATTGAATGTATCTCCCAGTAGCATCCATAGCTAAGTGATCTCTTATTCTCTCATCTCTGCCTTTGACTCTCTTGTGTATCTTTGACTTTCTCCTTATTAAGTTTAAGGAGTATATTTTCCTAAAATGATCCCTGTAATTTCCGTTTAAGTGTTTTTCACTTGCGCCGACTGTCGGCAAAACAGCCGATTTCACACTAATTTTCAGAAGGGGACTTTTTCCAATTAAATTGACCAGGCTACTTTTTTACAGTTTGCGAGTCACTAAAAAAGTAAACCGAGCCCTCTCCCGTTAGAATTAACGATATGCATCTTCTAGCGATCTATTGATAGGACATGCGCTTGTTGGTCAAAGTGAGCGATGACAGAGAAACTGCTGGTTTGACAATCTACTGTCTGTCCTGACTCCTGGTACCTGAGTGTATGTGTTTTGTACGCTCTGGTTGCAGTGGACTTTCTTTACACAGAGGGAGAGAGCATGGCCCTTCATCGTCTATGAGTCAATTTGCACGTCCCATATAATGTGATAACGATGAGTCGATATCCACTTAGCCTATTGTTTTCCGGCACATTCATATATTTTCTTCGGTAGTTTCATATGCAGCCACAAAGTTCTGGCACATAGGCTTACTGTGCTTTAATTGGCGAACAGCAAGCAGGGCTAGTGTAGAAAAGGTTTTGAGCTGACTGAATTAAGTCCATCTCATAAATCATTGCCATTCATAAATCATACAACGTACTTATATCTCCATGGTATCGATTCAGGACATATGTCCACCAAGGTAAAGTTGGTTTTATATTCACTCATTCGGACATTCAATAGACATTCAACAGACAATCAACAGACATTCACCAAAAGCCATTTTAAAATGGTAAAAATCTATAACTAATTAATTTATTGTCACAGAAACATAAAAATAGATATGGTTTATTCTATAAATGTCTTGTGTTTGTTTGAGGAAAGATAATCCAGTTTTGACTTGATAGAAATACATAAAATCTTTCAAATGCAATTTAAAGAGATAAAAATAAATAAATAATAGTGGGCATGTAGTCTATCAAATCTTTATTTCTATCAAATCTGTTTCTATCAAATCAAAACTGGAATTTTTCGTCAAAACAAAAGTTGTAAAAGTATGGTTTTTGTGACTGCACTTGAAGAAACTTTCAAAGTTCTTGAAATTGTCTGGATTGACTGACCTTCATGTCTTTAAGTAATGATGGACTGTCATTTCTCTTTGCCAATTTGAGCTGTTCTTGACATAATATGGACTTGGTCTTTTACCAAATAGGGCTATTTTCTGTATACCACCCCTACCTTGTCACAACACAACTGATTGGCTCAAACACATTAAGAAGGAAATAAATTCCACAAATTAACTTTTAACAAGGCACACACCTGTTAATTGAAATGCATTCTAGGGGACTACCTCATGAAGCTAGTTGAGAGAATGCCAAGAGTGTGCAAAGCTTTCATCAAGGCAAAGGGTGGCTACTTTGAAGAATCTAAAATTTAAAACAAATATATTTTGATTTGTTTTAACACTGTTTTTGGTTACTACATGATTCCATATGTGTTATTTCATAGTGTTGATGTCTTCACTATTATTCTACAATATAGAAAATAGTACAAATAAAGAAAAACCCTTGATTGAGTAGGTCTGTCCAAACTTTTGACTTTTTGACTGGTACCGGGGGACCTTCAGACAAGTCTCGTGAGCAAAACAGTCTAGAGCAAAACAAACGACATGTGCATGTTCGTGAGAGTCTCACCGTTGCACAGAAGGGTCATAGTGTGTAGCCCAAACAGTTTGGACACTACAGACAGAAGTTGGCAGATCGGCTGTACCAACTTCAAACAAGTCTCTTGACACTTGTGGAGGTCATAGAGCAGAACGGTGAGAAGACCGATTTTTCTGGGACGTCTCGTGCTCCGACAAACACTGTGTCACTTTTCACAGCATATGCGGAATTGCGACATAGGCAGATGCAGTTGATTGAGACTCATTCAATGCGATATCTCTAGCTTAAACTGACATTTGTATGGGGATTTATTATGCTAATTGGATTTCCACTGGGGGCGTGGACAGCAACCTTAGGGTGTTAAATTAAAATATTTTTTAAATATAAATGACATGCTGCAATTCACAAAGAGTTGCAAACACTTGTTGAAATTATTTCACTAATTTACCTGAGGATGTTCTATCTCTTCTCTTAACATGTATGGACACACAATTTAACGGAGCATCTGTTCTGTTTTTCCATTTGAAGAAAAACCCTTCACACAATTACATTTAAAATCAAACAAATTGTTTGTTTGTTTGATTTTAAATGTAATTTGGGCTATTTACTTATTTTTTTTTTAATTTGAAGAGGAAATTCATATCTTGCAGTAAGATACTTTAATTTCGAGAGAAGACAGGTTAAATGTTAAAGAAAAGTTTAATGTTCTCTTACTTTAAAAAATTGTCATAGACCTAGACCATATCCCAAACAACTGACGATACTCTGAAGTCACACATTTTCACTCATTTAAATTGTAAACACAATACCACAACACGTTTGCACAATCAATTTCAGCTGTGTATTTCACATGGAATTAAGGCATTAAACGGTACCAGAAGCCACCAAAATAGTGCTTGTTTGGCAACAAAAATCTTAACTACAGGAAGATACGTGGACAGATGCATGTGAAAAGGTTGTGTTAACATATTGAGGCTCCCGAGTGACGCAGCGGTCTAAGGCACTGCATCTCAATTCTAGAAGCGTCACTGCAGACCCTGGTTCGTTCGCGGACTGTATCACAACCGGCCGTGATCGGGAGTCCCATTGGGCGACGCACAATTGGCCCAGCGTCGTCCAGGTTAGGGGAGGCCGGGGTAGGCCATCATTGTAAATAACAATTTGTTCTTAATTGACTTACCTAGTTAAATTATTTATATATATATATTATATTAATATCTGTCTTCTTATTTATCTTGTTTAACATTTATGTAACATTTTCAAGTGATTTGTTCAAAGCCACATGTTTTTCACATGTTATTTTCCTTGTTTTTTTGTAACGGTCTCTTTCTCTCTCTCACTTCACTGACCCCTATTTTCGACTCTTCACACACTCTTCTGCTTGGTTCCCCTTTTGAAGTGTATTTCCTGTATTAGACGTGTGCTTCCTGTCCAGGGGTCATTGAGCACTTCCTGAAGTATGACACAGTCTGCTTTATGAGTCCGTAGGGAGATAAAGCACAGGGATAATATTACACCAAACACATGCCAACAATCTCTGTTATTGAGCTTTTCTCATCAAAAATGCAAAGCACTCACTTTAAAAGCCATTCATGCATTCCTGCTGTATATTATGTGCGTGTCCCATGTGGCTCCCTATTCCTTATGTAGTGCACTACTTTTGACCGGAGCCCTATGGGTCCTGGTCAGAATTAGTGAACTAAGTAAGGATTAAGGTGTCATTTGAGACGTTGGCTTTGTGTTTTGTGTACCAGTATCTATTATCTTGTAGTAGATAAGGCTATTCACTATAGGTTTGTACTGCATCATGCAGTGACTAGGCTTAAGTTGACCGCATGCACGTCTTTCTAAGCTTTGAGTTGTGGGCGACCTGAGTTAGACAAGCGTGATGTAGGTGAGTTCTCATGTTACAAGGAACTTGGTCTGGCTTGCTTTGGTTATAAAAGCAATGGGATCTGCAGGATTAAAGTGGGCCCTGTATCTGGCTGAATTCACATGAAACACCCACACTGAAGGCTCAGCACGGTTTTTACCCATGAAGGTAGTTTTTTGTTCTTGGTATGATGTCATAGCCTGCCTGTCCCTCTGCTAGTTCCATATTTTGCAGATGGGTCTTGTCTTAACAGAGAGCCTTTATTTCATGCAAAACAATAATGAGAAAGACGATGGGCTTACAATGAGATACTCAGTACATTGTGTTTTTCTTTCCCATCCAACCATGCCACTGCTTGTCTAAGCATTCGGTTATTATGAACAGGTAAAGCATATTATAACAGCGGGGAGAGCTTGTTCTGAAGCTGCCGAGGCATAAACACACCTCACAAAAGACTGGGCTTCCGTCCCACTCAGGGAACAGAAACTAACACTCCAAGCCTTAGAGCTTTTTCTTTTTCACATTCATCCTCCTCTTTTCAGACTGACTTCTATCCTCCTTTGTGTACATAAATATCTTGTGTTATGATTCTACTGCTTTACTGTTACTTTTCTCTCTCTTAGGCCTCTCTCTCTCTCTCTCTCTCTCTCTCTCTCTCTCTCTCTCTCTCTCTCTCTCTCTCTTTCTCTGTCGCCGTCTCTCTTTGTCAGTCGGTCAGACGTTGGGGCTTGTGATATCTGGCCGGGTGCCCGGTGCTCTCTTGGCAGCCACCTTAGGAGCAGGCCTCTTTCTCCCAGTCTCTCTATCTGTGTGTGTCTGTTGGAATGGCTTTATTTATTCTAACACAGATTATGTGGATTCGGGGTATTCGGAGGACACGATGGTCTGCAGATGATGTGGTAAACATGTAGCTACAGTGTCTCAGCTTAGACATGTTTTGTATTCCAAGCAATGCTACTTTGAAATTCAAAATACCACTTTGGATTTGATGCCTCCACACCTACGGTGTGCAATTTGTACCGTAACAAAGATACATCCAAGCTCTTAGTGAACTGACGTTCTCTCTGCATGTCAAATTGGAGGCAAATAACATTAGGAGAACAGAGCTTTTATGCCTGATGTGATGGTCTACAAATTGACTCTCTTCTTGACCTAGTCTGCGCATGTGATGTGGTTGGTTTCTTATAGGACAGGCGAAGGACAGTGGTCTATACTTATGTATGATAGCATCAACACCTGCTAGACTGATACTGTAACTGTATGTTGGCTCTAGCATCTTCAGTAGGA
Source organism: Oncorhynchus clarkii lewisi (assembly GCF_045791955.1). Taxonomy (NCBI): domain Eukaryota; kingdom Metazoa; phylum Chordata; class Actinopteri; order Salmoniformes; family Salmonidae; genus Oncorhynchus; species Oncorhynchus clarkii. The sequence continues at coordinate 25,547,348 of NC_092157.1, forward strand.
CCTAAGGCATTTAAAGGTCATTGATATGTATGGCCACATGCGTGGTTTATTTGATAAACAATACTGTAATTGAATTCACTCTCCTTCCTGGTCGAAACGTTTCATATTTTACGCCGTGGGTAAGATATGCTGCTAAAAACAAAGGTGTTTTGTGGTTCTATATATACTGTTTTTAATGTCCTCATGTGTTGCTAGTCATTGAACCCTTTTTTGTTCTATTTGGCACCATTTCTTTTTTTTTTTCTCCCCAATTTTGATCTTGTCTCATCGCTGCAACTCCCCAACGGGCTCGGGAGGCGAAGGTCAAGTCATGCGTCCTCCGAAGTGTGACCCGCCAAACCGCGCTTCTTAACACCTGCCCACTTAACCCAGAAGCCAGCAGCACCAATGTGTCGGAGTTAACATTGTTCACCTGACTACCGAGGTCAGCCTGTAGGCGCCCGGCCCACCACAAGGAGTCGCTAGAGCGCGAGGAGCCAAGTAAAGCCCCCCGGCCAAAACATCCCCTAACCCGGACGACGCTGGGCCAATTGTGCGCCGCCCTATGGGACTCCCAATCACGGCCGATTGTGATACAATCCGGGATCGCACCCGGGTCTGTAGTGACGCCTCTAGCACAGCAATGCAGTGCCTTAGACCACTGCGCCACTCGGGATCCCCCAGCGCCATTTCTTCTAACAGTATGAAACATATCGTGTATGCCTGTGAGTTGAAGTGAGTCATTTGTTTTATTCGTACATCTGTAGCTGTAGTGGTTTAGTTGGACTTGGTAAACCTGTCAAGAAAAATCCTGCAGTTTTAGAAGAATTATGAGCTGCAACTCGGCATAAACTGTTTTCCTCAGAGTACTTCTAACCATGGCGACAGGACTTGTTGCTCCTGGACTCATAAAGATTCAGCCTATGTGAAAATGAGCTAAGTTTACTGTGTCAACAAATGATGTCAATAGAACAATGAGGGTTGGAGGGAGGAAAGTACTGTGTGTGTGTGTGTGTCTGTCTTTTTGTGAGCTTGCGGTACAAATGAAGCACTCTGAATATGTGAGGAAACAAGGATGCCACACCCCTGCCTCACACAGTTATACTCCTGAGACTCTAGAGTATAACACACACACTTTTTTTTTTTAAAGAAATGAATTGACCCAACGTCGGTTCAATTATTTGAATTCCATTTAGTTCGTTTTTTTTCTGAGCTCAATGCACAGTTTCTATATAGATAAATCAGATCAAGCACGAACTGTGCAATGGAGTAAGGAGTTGTAGTTTGAACAGGCCAATATTCTACATAGTACAGCACAGAAAACGTGGTAATTAAACACAATGACCATAATCCATTGCACGCCTATTTGTCCGGTCAATGGGGTGTGTGCAGACACAGAGAGGGATAGAGAGCAGTTGCTTTGAGGTATTTCTATCTGAAAATACATTATCTGAGTGATTGCTAGTTGGTATTCAGCAGTCATAAAAGTATGGCTTATTTACTTTGAAGAACTACTCAAATAGTGATTTTTGTCAGACATCATAGGCAACCACTCTATAGAGATGAGATGATGACTTGAAATGAAATAATAAAATCATCAAATAAAATACATGTAATATAGACAACTACATGATTTTTAATCACATATTTCAATGTGAATAAATTATGGTTAGTAAGTGATTAACAGTAATGGGCAGTCACAACCATCATGAGACTTTTATTCATTGTTTTATTCTGTGTTACAGCATTCAACCCACATAATGCAAATTATATTTAATGTTTAAAAAATATATATATTAAAACCGAAATTGAAGACCTTGATTATTTTCTGATAATTGAACTGAAACCTAACTGACCTGAAAAAGCACTAATCGCTCGGCAGCGTTAACACATATACACACGCTCACACAGCCCTCTCATGGGACCACTTAAGCTCCATCCTCTGTGACTCAAACTGGGCTGTCTCTTCCTCCAGTAGAAGCGGATTTTGACCCAGAATGCTGCTACAGGGTTAAGGTCAACTTCCCCTTTAGCCAGACAGTGTGAACGGACCTCACTGGGAGAGGACTCTATGTATACTCTATAAACTAGCACTTAGCCTGGACTCACTGTATAAGGTCAACATGGCAGGCAGTCTCAGTTGTAGACTCACTTCTACACAGATTTCAAGAAGCAATAGGAGGACAGGCTCATTGTAATCACTGGAATGGTATAAATGGAGCGGTATCAAACACATCAAGTGTATGTAAACCACATGTTTGACTCCGTTCCATTCATTCCATTCCAGCCATTATAATGAGCCCGTCCTCCTATAGCGCCCCCCAACAGCCTCCACTGACGCCTACATTACTGAACATAGACAAATGATGTATGATGAAACTTGTGTAGTTCAGAATTATTTAAGTGTTATGGGAAATGTTAGCTGTGAGTATATTACTTTGTTTGACTTAGCCTTTAACCTGACCAATTTGGGTGGGTGTTTGTGCACATAAATTCGCAGTCCCTTAAGCTCTATGTGTCATACCCTCCATGTGCATCGTGGGATGTTCTAAAACGTTTCGTGGTACACTCTAAACATGATGTTGCTTTTGGCTGATTTAATGCTACCATCTGGCAAGCATAACTTCATATGCTTATGAAATAATAAACAAAAGTGTAAATTGTGCTGACTGTAAGAAGTAGTAGTAGTAGTAGTAGTGCTTTATTTGATTATGGTGCTCAACCAGTTTTATATCAACGTTTCCGAACTGGCTTGACGAGCTAGTATGTAACTAACTACCTCTGATATGCAAATAAGCATGCTAGTCAATTAGCCTACTTATCAAATAAGAGGCTATGTTACATTGTCCTATCGTATAGGCTCACATATTCAACTCTTGTGATCACCACATAGTGTGGCTTATGTTTCTATACAGTTTCTATACCTTTTATTCTGTGTATCAACTGTGTTGATTTGAATATGGAAAGCAGCTGGTGACATTATAGGCTGATCTAATAAGAATTGGCCTACGTTGATACAATCCCAAGCTGTCAAACCTCTACTTCACCGGAATGAGAAGTGTTAGTCTCCTAGACATATTCTTCATTGTTTACGTTGTGGGTTAGTCTTCATTGTGGACAACAGGAGCCTGTATCCGTTCAAGCTGCTGATACACGAGACCAACAAACGTCTGCAGGTTGCGCGTGCACGTACCATCTGAGACGCAAAAATACCACCTGAGACGCAAACGCTTCGAGGTTCGCAGACCACGCAGCGTCAGCACGCATAATCTACAGCTGGATACTTCTCATAGTATCCAGGCCTGTCTCTATTACGATTCCAAGGTTGAGGAGAAGACTGGCGCCTCAGTTGAGGGGTTTGGAACAGTTTGGATGTTGAGGCTAAAGTGTTCAGTTTGTAATATGACACCCCAACTCTCCTATAGGCTTACCACTCATTCAAGGCTCTATAGTCTAGTGTGTGTATATGCATAGGCTTGTTCAAAAATGTATCTTACAGTAAACAGAAGGTAATGCTTTTTGACATGTTTACGTCTCATTGCTAAGTCATGCTATCCTGCCTTCATCATGAGCCCTCTGAGTAGTTTTACTAGCTACTCTACACAGGAAGTCTGTGTGACGTGTAGAGTTCTACACATAGTCTCAGGATGCTATCTATGGCTAACTGCTGCTGCCACAGACGTTATGTGAACACAGCCTGAGGATGCTATCTATGACTAACTGCTGCTGCCACAGACGTTATGTGAACCCAGCCTCAGGATGCTATCTATGACTAACTGCTGCTGCCACAGACGTTATGTGAACACAGCCTGATGATGCTATCTATGACTAACTGTTGCTGCCACAGACTGTATGTGAACACAGCCTCAGGATGCTATCTATGACTAACTGTTGCTGCCACAGACGTTATGTGAACCCAGCCTCAGGATGCTATCTATGGTTAACTGCTCCTGCCACAGACATGTGAACATAGTCATAGATAGCATCCTGAGGCTAACTGCTGCTGCCATAAACATTATGTGAACACAGCCTCAGGATGCTATCTATTACTAACTGCTGCTGCCACAGACTGTATGTGAACACAGCCTCAGGATGCTATCTATGACTAACTGCTGCTGCCACAGACTGTATGTGAACACAGCCTCAAGATGCTATCTATGGCTAACTGCTGCTGCCACAGACGTTATGTGAACCCAGCCTCAGGATGCTATCTATGGCTAACTGCTGCTGCCACAGACGTTATGTGAACGCAGCCTCAGGATGCTATCTATGGCTAACTGCTGCTGTCATAGACGTTATGTGAACGCAGCCTCAGGATGCTATCTATGGCTAGCTTTTGCCACAGACTGTTTATGACCATTCACCGTGTGAGCATAAGTAGCCTCAGGATGCTATCTGAGTATAGTTAGGGAGTGTAATGTCTCTTGGTTCGCTGAACGAATGAGATAAGGATGTCAGTTTGATGGAAAAATGTATTACATAATCACATCAGGATAAATATGACCGCACCCATGAACACACACACACACACACACACACACACACACACACACACACACACACACACACACGGGTCCCAGGGGAATGTTTAGGGTGCCCGGGCGTGCCTGGCCTGCTGCTAGTTTAGGAAGGTGATTTATGGTCTGTCACAGCTGGACTCTCTTCTCCTCACATTCCTTCACACTGGGTACACGGCTACTTCTTACACTCTCACACACAACCTCAAGCGGAGTTCTCTAAGCTCTATTTTGTGAAGTTTTCATGTGTACCCAAGCCCCTACTACCACTGCACTTAAATCACTGGCAAAGCTTTTCTCAACTCAACAGTAATGCTTTAACTGACTTTAATTATGTACCATTATGGATCTGTTCAATGGGATCCTCATGTGATGTTAATGTGCTATTGAGCCTTCCTTCGTCCTAGCATCCTCTTCCCATGCTGGGCCATTATCCTCCCGCCCTGTGTTTCAGCTTGAGACCAGATGCTTATAGCTCTGCATGCAATGAGCTTCTGTGCGTTGTACGGGCTTAAACAGAGTTGTAGTTGTGAAGAAACAGGACTTGATATTACTGTACATACAAATCCTCTACATACAAAGTGGTGATCCAAACATTAAAAAGAGGCGTGTGTGTTTATATGCATGTGTGCTTGTCTGAGCGTGTGTGTGTTCAAGCCTGTGTCTGTAAGTGTATGTGGAGGATGTTGTCTGTGTCTCTCTGAGTACTGATGACTTTAGTAAATCTGCAGTAGTCTCCATCTTGGCACCGTGCAGTTGGCCTTGGGTTTGGAGAGGCTCCATATAAATTGCCTGTAGGATTTGGAGTGGCACGTCATGTGCTGGGCCCTATTAACACAGGGGTCTTGTCTCAAATGGCACGCTATAGGCCCTGGTAAAAAGTAGTGCACTATAAAGGGATTAGGGTGCCGTTTGGGACTAAAGCAGACTGTGTGATGGTAATCCATACTGATCATCTCAGTCTCAGCTAGAGCCGGGCTGGCACATAAAGCAGGCCTGGGGATATTTAGAGAGAACCTCAGAGTTATGGCTGACCTCACTGACTCCAACTCTAGCCCCTTTTCCAAATCTCTCTCTCTCTCCTTTTCCAAATCTCTCCCTTTCCCTTTCTCTCAGCTCAACTCTCAGGGGCTCAGTAGTTGATTTAGAGCTAGGCTAATTTCAATTTCCTCTCCCAAATTCTCCTGGATCTCTCCTGCAGTGGACGCAGGGATCTTTTGTGACTGGTCGTAATAGACTGAGACCCAGTGTGTCAAGAGTATGACTGGGTGTATCAGGTCAACTTAACAATTCTCAAAAGCCCTACCACATCCCAAGATAATCACATATAAACTCCAGCGCCACCCCTTTCCCTGAGGCAAATTATGTTCATTAGGGATTTCCACTGGGTTTCACTGTGGCTCACTTTATTATATGGATTCAATTAGATTTATTTTAAACAAAAAATGTCACACAGATGAAGGGACACCAGAACCTGAGATCTGCCACCTTCCTTCCTGTCCAGATAGAAGAGAGAGAAAGAGAGTTATGAGGTAACTGTGGTGTTTTATAAGTAACAAGGGAGTCATCCCAGTGCCACACAGTCCCACCATGACTTTCAAACTACCCAGACACACACGGCCACTGTGGAGGCCACAAGCAACCTATAAATGTCACAATATAGAGACCGAATACTGACCCATAGACGAGAGGTGGAAGGTGAACTGCTGCGTGTCATGGTTAGTTCACATCCAATGGCTTGCTGTGTGTTTGTGTGACTCGGAGTGTGATCAACTAGCTCCAACTCTCTCTGCAGAGTTTAGTGGAAATTCAGTACTGAAAGAGACTTGGTCATTTCTTCAAACAATCATCTTTATTAAATATTGGCTAATTATTGCAATAATGAAACTGTCGACCCCACACTCTGAAGTGTGTTGCAGAGTACTTAACTGCTAATGAAAAAAACATAAAGGACCTACAAATGTTTAGTCAGCCTGGTTCCAACCTTCCCATAACCAGGAGATGGACCAAGGTAGCTTATCTGCACGGGATATTGTTTAACTTTCAACCCGGCTTAGTTTCCCAGATTCCAGGAGATGAGGCATTGAGGCATTGTTCTAAACTCTTCCAGGCTATCTTTATCTCAGGTCACACACACCACATCTTGTCTGTGGAATGCCAGCGTTTAGGTTTTATCACCAAGTCATTGTCAGCTCAAGCTATCTCTAGCAGACTAACTGCAGGAAACTGGAGTGGAAACCATCTCTTCAGTTGACTCAGAAAGGAAGAGAGATAGTGCTAAGATCCTTACTCTATTTCATAAAACAACCATAACATCATCTTGTAATCATGCTACCACATTCCCCCATTTTTTTGAGAATTCTCTCAACTTAAAAGCCAAATTACAAGGTTTAAAAACATGACCCAGGACAAGCATCACGATTCCACTATGTATAAGGTATCGCCTATTCTATTTGCATAAACCTGCTATAGTTTCCAAGTATTATCATTATCATCAAAAATTGGAATTTGGCAATGGATATAAGTCAAATAGATTAGGATCAGTTTCTCTCAGGATCAGATCACCCTCTCCATTCACCAAGGCATGCTGAGAATAGCCATTGGTCAACATTTTCAGCACACAACAACCTCTTTACCTATGTCACAATCAGCATAACAACAACCTCTTTACCTATGTCACAATCAGCATAACAACAACCTCTTTACCTATGTCACAATCAGCATAACAACAACCTCTTTACCTATGTCACAATCAGCATAACAACAACCTCTTTACCTATGTCACAATCAGCATAACAACAACCTCTTTACCCATGTCACAATCAGCATAACAACAACCTCTTTACCTATGTCACAATCAGCATAACAACAACCTCTTTACCTATGTCACAATCAGCATAACAACAACCTCTTTACCTATGTCACAATCAGCATAACAACAACCTCTTTACCTATGTCACAATCAGCATAACAACAACCTCTTTACCTATGTCACAATCAGCATAACAACAACCTCTTTACCTATGTCACAATCAGCATAACAACAACCTCTTTACCTATGTCACAATCAGCATAACAACAACCTCTTTACCTATGTCACAATCAGCATAACAACAACCTCTTTACCTATGTCACAATCAGCATAACAACAACCTCTTTACCTATGTCACAATCAGCATAACAACAACCTCTTTACCTATGTCACAATCAGCATAACAACAACCTCTTTACCTATGTCACAATCAGCATAACAACAACCTCTTTACCTATGTCACAATCAGCATAACAACAACCTCTTTACCTATGTCACAATCAGCATAACAACAACCTCTTTACCTATGTCACAATCAGCATAACAACAACCTCTTTACCTATGTCACAATCAGCATAACAACAACCTCTTTACCTATGTCACAATCAGCATAACAACAACCTCTTTACCTATGTCACAATCAGCATAACAACAACCTCTTTACCTATGTCACAATCAGCATAACAACAACCTCTTTACCTATGTCACAATCAGCATAACAACAACCTCTTTACCTATGTCACAATCAGCATAACAACAACCTCTTTACCTATGTCACAATCAGCATAACAACAACCTCTTTACCTATGTCACAATCAGCATAACAACAACCTCTTTACCTATGTCACAATCAGCATAACAACAACCTCTTTACCTATGTCACAATCAGCATAACAACAACCTCTTTACCTATGTCACAATCAGCATAACAACAACCTCTTTACCTATGTCACAATCAGCATAACAACAACCTCTTTACCTATGTCACAATCAGCATAACAACAACCTCTTTACCTATGTCACAATCAGCATAACAACAACCTCTTTACCTATGTCACAATCAGCATAACAACAACCTCTTTACCTATGTCACAATCAGCATAACAACAACCTCTTTACCTATGTCACAATCAGCATAACAACAACCTCTTTACCTATGTCACAATCAGCATAACAACAACCTCTTTACCTATGTCACAATCAGCATAACAACAACCTCTTTACCTATGTCACAATCAGCATAACAACAACCTCTTAACCTATGTCACAATCAGCATAACAACAACCTCTTTACCTATGTCACAATCAGCATAACAACAACCTCTTTACCTATGTCACAATCAGCATAACAACAACCTCTTTACCTATGTCACAATCAGCATAACAACAACCTCTTTACCTATGTCACAATCAGCATAACAACAACCTCTTTACCTATGTCACAATCAGCATAACAACAACCTCTTTACCTATGTCACAATCAGCACAACAACAACCTCTTTACCTATGTCACAATCAGCACAACAACAACCTCTTTACCTATGTCACAATCAGCACAACAACAACCTCTTTACCTATGTCACAATCAGCACAACAACAACCTCTTTACCTATGTCACAATCAGCACAACAACAACCTCTTTACCTATGTCACAATCAGCACAACAACAACCTCTTTACCTATGTCACAATCAGCACAACAACAACCTCTTTACCTATGTCACAATCAGCATAACAACAACCTCTTTACCTATGTCACAATCAGCATAACAACAACCTCTTTACCTGTCACAATCAGCACAACAACAACCTCTTTACCTATGTCACAATCAGCACAACAACAACCTCTTTACCTATGTCACAATCAGCACAACAACAACCTCTTTACCTATGTCACAATCAGCATAACAACAACCTCTTTACCTATGTCACAATCAGCATAACAACAACCTCTTTACCTATGTCACAATCAGCATAACAACAACCTCTTTACCTATGTCACAATCAGCATAACAACAACCTCTTTACCTATGTCACAATCAGCATAACAACAACCTCTTTACCTATGTCACAATCAGCATAACAACAACCTCTTTACCTATGTCACAATCAGCATAACAACAACCTCTTTACCTATGTCACAATCAGCATAACAACAACCTCTTTACCTATGTCACAATCAGCATAACAACAACCTCTTTACCTATGTCACAATCAGCATAACAACAACCTCTTTACCTATGTCACAATCAGCATAACAACAACCTCTTTACCTATGTCACAATCAGCATAACAACAACCTCTTTACCTATGTCACAATCAGCATAACAACAACCTCTTTACCTATGTCACAATCAGCATAACAACAACCTCTTTACCTATGTCACAATCAGCATAACAACAACCTCTTTACCCATGTCACAATCAGCATAACAACAACCTCTTTACCCATGTCACAATCAGCATAACAACAACCTCTTTACCTATGTCACAATCAGCATAACAACAACCTCTTTACCTTATGTCACAATCAGCATAACAACAACCTCTTTACCTATGTCACAATCAGCATAACAACAACCTCTTTACCTATGTCACAATCAGCATAACAACAACCTCTTTACCTATGTCACAATCAGCATAACAACAACCTCTTTACCCATGTCACAATCAGCATAACAACAACCTCTTTACCTATGTCACAATCAGCATAACAACAACCTCTTTACCTATGTCACAATCAGCATAACAACAACCTCTTTACCTATGTCACAATCAGCATAACAACAACCTCTTTACCTATGTCACAATCAGCATAACAACAACCTCTTTACCTATGTCACAATCAGCATAACAACAACCTCTTTACCTATGTCACAATCAGCATAACAACAACCTCTTTACCTATGTCACAATCAGCATAACAACAACCTCTTTACCTATGTCACAATCAGCATAACAACAACCTCTTTACCTATGTCACAATCAGCATAACAACAACCTCTTTACCTATGTCACAATCAGCATAACAACAACCTCTTTACCCATGTCACAATCAGCATAACAACAACCTCTTTACCTATGTCACAATCAGCATAACAACAACCTCTTTACCTATGTCACAATCAGCATAACAACAACCTCTTTACCTATGTCACAATCAGCATAACAACAACCTCTTTACCCATGTCACAATCAGCATAACAACAACCTCTTTACCTATGTCACAATCAGCATAACAACAACCTCTTTACCTATGTCACAATCAGCATAACAACAACCTCTTTACCTATGTCACAATCAGCACAACAACAACCAAAACAATCAATCCATAATACATGAATTGCTCCACTCATATATAGTTTTTAACATACTAAAAACGTACTCAAATCAATCAGTCAGTTTTAAAAATCATTCCGTTCCCAAATTATAATTCAAAACCCAATTCATTAGCCATCCCAAAATGTAGAATGACATTCCTCAGTGATTCACGTGGGTTCTATCACTCAAAATTGAAACTCTCAACTTAACACACATCAACACTGGCAGAATGTACATTTATATTAACTTACAATATATTCGCCTTATAATTAACCCAATTAACTGTCTTATCAGGGTTATAATTACATATATCATAATTATGTAAAATTCTAGGAAAATTAATTACGGTCTTTGTTTGGAAGGAATAGTCTTCACACAGTTCGCAACGAGCCAGGAGGCCCAAACTGCTGCATATACCCTGACTCTGCTTGCACAGAATGCAAGAGAATTGACATAATTTCCCTAGTTAATATTGCCTGCTAACGTGAATTTATTTTAACTAAATATGCAGGTTTAAAAAAATATACTTGTGTATTGATTTTTAAGAAAGGCATTGATGTTTATGGTTAGGTACATTGGTGGAACGACAGTGCTTTTTTTGCGAATGGGTTTGTTAAATCACCACCGTTTGGCGAAGTAGGCTGTGATTCGATGATAAATTAACAGGCACCACATCGATTATGTGAAACGCAGGACAAGCTAGATAAACTAGTAATATCATCAACCATGTGTAGTTAACTAACTAGTGATTATGTTAAGATTGATTGTTTTTTTATAAGATTAGTTTTAATGCTAGCTAGCAACTTACATTGGCTCCTTGCTGCACTCCCGTAACATGTCAGCCTGCCACGCAGTTTCCTCGTGGAGTGCAATGTATGCAGATCCAAAAATGCAGATTACAGATTATGAAATTTGAAACTGGCCATGCCAAATAATCGGCAGACCTCTACTCCCCATCACACTGTCATCTTCATCTCAGAGTCATAGGATCAGGAAATTAGACCGCCAATCCTTAGGGAGTAATCTCGATCATTCAGCAGACCCAATCTGGTGAGATGTATCGAAACATTTCATAACAAACCACGCAACAATACATTCAAAACATTTCTATATTTCACTGAAGGTGTGTAAACTTCAACCCATAAACTGGTAATTCCCCCATTTTGACACGACTCACCATGTGAATCATATTCGAATTACCACCCTTAATAACTACATAAAAAACATTTGTACCCATAACTTCATAGTAAATTAGACTAGACAGGTCTATCCTCATGCTCATATTAATTATAAAACTTCTCCGTAATTATCAGCATTACAAATGACCTTCAAATCAGTATTAAATATGACCTTTAAAATCATCAACCAACCATCTCTCGGCTTTCCAGTGTGGGTGATCAAACCACACTAGAAAGTCAGGTCAGAGGTCATTCAAAACCTTCAAATAAGTGTTACTTTACTCTATTATACCAATTATCTATAAACAGTCAAACATTTCATACATTTCATATTCCAGGTTTACAGTAGTTTCTTCAGTATATGTTTTATCAAAATAATTCACGCGTTCAATTAAAACTCAGAAAATAAAACAATTCTGTGTGTGTGTGCCCCTTTAAGATACCACGGCACTAACCGATATTCATAACCAGTAAATTGTGTTTGTGTGTGGTAAACCATATGGCAAAAACAAACAAAAATGTCCAGGCCTTATTTAATTTGGTAGCTCCTCTTTACCACTGAATCCGGATACCTTTATACCTATAAAACTGCCGCATTTCACTAACCCCTCTCCCAAGGCCATAGCCTCAGGAAACGTTTCAAAGAGAGAGAAAATGACTACCTCCATTCTCCTGGAAGAGAAAGTGTCATTTTCTTTAGCATTCACTATACCAATATCATAATCAGCAACCCCAAAGGTTTTAACTACAAACAAAACATGACAATAATGAGCCTACTGTACTCTCATCATTAATCGTTTGTTTTAATGTACCCCGATGTTTATGTACTCTTAATTTAGCATGCGCTACCCTTAGAGATGGCAACAATTCACTCCCATATCATATCATATGTCTCTCTTTTCAATAACCATGCCAAATTATCCTGGTATCGTTACCAGACCAATGTCCAACGACATATGTAATAGCTGTTTCACCTTAGATTGTTCCTGATTAGTCTTTATTTAACTAGGCAAGTCCGGTAAGAATAAATTCCTATTTACAATGACGGCCAAACCCGGACGACGCTGGGCCAATTGTGCCCTGCCCTATGGGACTCCCAATGCTTTAGACCGCTGCGCCACTCGGGAGCCCTAATACAGTGTTTCATTAAGTGGAATCGACAACGTCTAAAATAAACAAACCCAGAACCTCTGTCCAGTAATCTAAACATTGCAACCTGTTGCGTTAATTAAACATTTGAACCTGTTGTTTAACAAATGTAGAACCTTTATAAAGTTGACGTTGTCTCATCAGCTTAATATTCAATACTTATTTCAATCTACTTTAATTACTGGACACTGTTCCACGTAATGGAAACAGATTATCGTTTTAAATGACATTACCTTCCTGCTTGATTTTACTGGAGTTACCTAAACTACAAAACCAAGCAACAATAATCAGAAACTGTCAAAGAATGTTTCTCATACCTCTACTTCAAATGTCCCACTGCCTGCTCCCTTTCAACTACAACTAATATTTTTTACAATCTCATGGTTAAATCCCTCTACTCATGATTTAACCTTCTATTTAAACGTCAGCTTTTCAAATGACAAAAATATTGCATTATTCGAGTGCTATCAAGCTGCCTCTAGCAGACTAGCTGCAGGAAGCTGGCGTGGGAACCATCTCTTCAACAGTTGCCAGCCCAAGCTTCAAAATACTCCTCTCAGTTAACCCAGAAAGGGAGAGAGAGAGTCCTAAGAACCTTAATCTATTTGATAAACAACCATTTGGTGCATAAACATAACATACTCTTGTAATTATGCTACCACAAGGGACTAAAGCAGTGAACCTAGGGAAGGTCTTGACTCTAACACCTTTTCAGTAAACAGTGGACTTGTTCTAATTAGTTTGTTCTGCCTGGCCTGCAGTGTCTTGGTATTGCCACACTGTACAGATAGAAAGACTCAAACCATGACGAAGCCATGAAAAGTCGTGCGTCTAACCTGAGAGCTGTTGTTTGGGGGGTGTTTGAATGTAAAGCCAGTGCACCTGTTATGATACACAGGAAGTATTTAATACAGAATAGAAGTACTCTGAAACACCTAAAGTGGTAAATAAAAGACATTCAGTGCATTAAAAAATCCATAAACGATGTGGGCAGACTGTGTCTCATACAATGAAATGGTTAAGAAATGCACACGGTTTATGGCCTAAGTATCGATTGATGATGAATATTTTTTGTAGAATTCCACCTTCATTTGTTCTTTGCTTTATTTTTGACAGATTAGAAACAGGAGGAGACAGAGGAGTAAAAGTGGGACAGGCAGAAGCGGGAATTGAACCCCCGACTTCTCAGGCAGTCAAACGGTACATTTCATTGGAATTTCATTCACTCAACCACAGCCACACTGTAAAAAAAAATGTCTTGGGTGAATTGATTAAAAAAACAAGTATAAGTATGTTTTATATGAAGATAACCTAAGATAGAGATAATTGAGTGATTGAGCTAATTAGAAATCTGGTTTTAATCTCCTTGCACTTCCTATACCACTGGGCACACACTGGTTGAATCAACATTGTTTTCTTTTGAACTAAATGAAGTTGAATTAACATCTGTGCCGAGTGGGATCTTGCCATGTGGCTCTGTATTTAGAGGAGTGTGGGTAATTCCATTTTTTGGACTTTATGATTATTTTACATGAATGTTTGAAGAAAGAAAAGTCTACTTTCAATATTAGTATTAAGAAGCTTGTTGTGCCATGAGGTGTAATGGATCATGATGAACGTATATCAAAACCATCAGGCAAAATTCTGTTCAATGATGAGATGACCCATTCCCATATTTCTAACTTTTAATGGTACAGGCATACCACCCTGCATCCCACTTCTGGCTTATGAGGGCCAGTAGGAGGCACTCTTTCCTCTGATCTAAAACAAAATATCCCAATGTCCCATGGCGGTGGTTGGGGACATTACCCTGTGTAGGGTGCTGTCTTTCAGATGGGATGTTAAATGGGTGTCCTAACTCTGTGATCACTAAAGATCCCATGGTACTTATCGTAAGAGTAGGGGTGTTAACCCCGGTGTCCTGGCTAAATTCCTAATCTGGCCATACCATCATGGCCACCTAAACATCCCCAGCTTCCAACTGGATCATTCATCCCCCCTCCTCTCCCCTGTAACTATTCCCCAGGTTGTTGATGTAAATGAGAATGTGTTCTCAGTCAATTTACCTGGTAATATAAATAAACAAGTGTTCTGCATTGCTTGCTGTAAAAAACCTCCACTTTCTGTGGGGGATTGGGATTTGTGCTCATCAAATGCCTGCCAAAATGGGTTAATCTGGCAAATGATCAGATACATAAACCAATAGAAATACTCCAGAAGACGTGATCTAAATCTGCACAAGTAGGGTTGCACAATTTGGGGAATATTAAGAGGTGGAAACTTTCTGTGGGAATTAACAGGAATATATGGGAATATATGGGAATTAACGGAAATATATGCACATTATTAATACCATTTAAATGTAGATTTTTTTTGCATTGGATATATTTACCATATCATAAGTAGACATAATTGCAAATGATTAAATCCTTCTAATAGAATTGAACTTTAATTAAATGAGTTGACTCTTCACGTGGGATGATTTCACTGAACAACAAAATAAAGGGAATATTGAATGATCCCCAATGATCCATCACATCTCCCAAAAACGTTTTCAACATAAATCTGTAAAATGATAGTCTAGAAACTAAAGCTTTGTCTTCCTCTCAGGCTTAGTGATGACAACATAGGCCTTGTTGATCTCTGCACCAGACAGGATGCTCTTGCCAGCATACTTGGGGTCCAACATGCAACGCTTCGGGGTGTATGGGCTTCAGGCAGAAGTCTTCACGCTTTTTGATGTATTTCAGAACTGCAGTTTCCTCTGCTTGGAGCAACAGTGAAGTGAGCAGGGCAGTACAGATTTCTTCTCTTACATCTACAAGCAGAGTCTGAACATCAGACGGGATGACATTGTCTCCCTCAATCTGCGCAATGGCTACTGCTATAGGTTACATGAGTTTCAGGCTGCTTACCCCTCTCTCTCAAAATACATCATTCAGGAGGATCCTCTTGATGGGTCTGTCCATATCGGCAGACTGATGTGGCCATTTCTTGGAGAAACCCCTTCCCCTCCAGGAGACTGTCAAACATGATGACAACACCACCCCAACGGGTGTTGCTGGGAAGCTTCAATGTGGTGCTCTGATTCTTCTCACTTTGCTTGGTGAGGAAGATTGCTGCTATAACTTGATGACCCTTCACTTACCTAACCATTTCCTTGGCTCACTTGTCGAGTCTATCCATTGTTTTCAGTGCCATGATGGGTTTGAGGAGCAGATTCAATGCATGAGCAGCACAGCCAATGGGTGTGATGTGAGGGTAGGACCCCTCCACTTTAGACCAAGCAGCCATCATGTTCGCAACATTGTCGGTCACCAGTGCAAATACCTTGACTGCCTTCAGCTCATCTGCAATGTAGAGACCGGTGTGTCTGTTGTCCCTTGTGTCTGTGCTCTTGTAGAATACTGGTTGAGGGGTGGAGATGATGTAGTTAATTATTCCTTGCCCACGAACATTCGACCACCTATTAGAGATGATTGCAATACAGTCTGTTTTCTCAATGATTTGCTTGACCTTCACTTGAACTCTGTATCCAGCAAATGGGTAGATAAAGCATGTCTGGTTGGAGGGTTGTATGCTGGGCGAAGAACATTCAGAAATCTCTTCCACTACACATTGCCTGTGAGCATCAGAGGTGAACCAGTTGCATACACAGCTCGAGCAAGACATTCATCACTATTTCTCTGACTATGTTCCTCCATTGAGTAAAAAAAAACTACTGATTCCAGGAGGACCATGAGCTGTTGCTATCGATAAGGTGTCCGATTCATCATTTTCACCTCAAATCTCTCTGACTTTTGTTAGAGGTTGCTTGTTGTGAGCGCTGAGGGAACATTAAGCACTTGGCCAGATGATTCTGCATCTTTGTTGCATTCTTCACATATGATTTGGCACAGTATTTGCAAATGTACACAGCTTTTCCTTCTACATTAACTGCAGTGAAATGTCTCCACACATCAGATAGTGCCTGTGGCATTTTCCTGTAAAGATTCAAAAAAAAGAAAAAATACAATTCCATGTACAGAAA
The DNA here is from genome assembly GCF_045791955.1 of Oncorhynchus clarkii lewisi. NCBI lineage: Eukaryota > Metazoa > Chordata > Actinopteri > Salmoniformes > Salmonidae > Oncorhynchus > Oncorhynchus clarkii. The sequence continues at coordinate 25,564,333 of NC_092157.1, forward strand.
AATAGTTAAGCAGTTAGATTAAACAACTCATTTGTAAAATAAATATTTTAAAATGAAACATGTATGGAAACAGGTGAATTAACACTCCTCAGTTAGCAGGCTCAAGCAAGTTAAAACCCACACGGTAGCAAAAACTAACTAGCGGAAATTGTTAACAACTTTGCTGTAGGCTACTATTTACTAGTTAACAAAAAATCATGTATGTCAAATAAAATATATTCACCCCACCCCAGTATTGTCTTCAAAACTTACCAGAAAGCATGTAGTCCATGGCTCAGACAGTGTAGTAGTGTGGGCTCAATAGCATCTCATTAGTGTGCAAGATCTTGTGAATCAGCTGTACGTGTGATGGAAGAATGCACTGTGCATGCAGAGGGTTGCAATTCCATTGAACCGGGGATAGTTTAACCAAAATATGCCACAAGACCTAGAATTGCCTTATGTGTATCCCAAAAAAGAGGTTCACTATTATAAGCTAACGTTTTGATGAATTTAAGCAAAATTCCCCAAATTCCCAGGCTTCACTTCCCATGGAAAATTTCTGGAACGTTTCTGACCCTTTGCAACCCTATGCACAAGACAGGATTTGAAACACCATAATAGTGTTTAGAAGCTTTAGAGAGGAAACTAAACCAAAACAGAAAGTATCTAATTCTGCCCTTAGCTGAACTTAGTGTTTTCATCCTCTTCCGGTAGTGCTCCCAGTCCCTGGCAAGGTGTTGCACAACACTTGATAAAGTGGTGTTACAACACACTGCGTCATATTTCAAAACATCCCAGGATGATGTGTTTCAATACTCCAGCAAAGTTTAGGTTTCGTCTCCTTCAAGTTAGTGGCGGCTCAGTTGCCACTAGTTTTGGTGTTACAATGCACTGCAATTTAACAGTGCAGGAGTTTGCCCATATTAGGAACATCCTTCAACTTCCATGAGTAGAGCGCCACTATTTTATCATATCTGTAGAATGTGCTTAACTAGAGCACATATGTACACTGTCATCATCATCATTTCCCATGTGACCCAAACATGTCTGTGCAAGCTTACGTATACACAATTAATGACTGTTTGGGCCTGTCGGGACATAAAGTCATCAATACCTTATCTCTGTTTGGCAATTCTGTCTAGGTGACACAATGCATTGTTATCACCTTTTAACACTACTCAACTGACACAGCAGCCATTTTGTGTCTGGCGTTCCAGGTGGTAATAGACCCTGGACACTTTCATCGACCATCTCTGACTGCACTGTGCTGTGTCGTTACGTGAGGCTTGGGAAGTCACATTCACAAGGGTCTGATCTGGTTAATATGTACTTCTGTTCTTACTGAACTCAATTTTATTTAATTATTTTATTGAACCAGGTAGGCAAGTCTAGAACAAGTTCTCATTTACAATTGCGACCTGGCCAAGACAAAGCAAAGCAGTTCGACACATACAACAACACAGAGTTACACATGGAGTAAAACAAACATACAGTCAATAATACAGTAGAAAAATAAGTCTATATACGATGTGAGCAAATGAGGTGAGATAAGGGAGGTACAGGCAAAAAAAAGGCCATGGTGGCAAAGTAAATACAATATAGCAAGTAAAACACTGTAATGGAAGAATGAGCAAAGTAGAGATATAAAAAATGGGGTGCAAAGGAGTAAAATAAATAAATACAGTAGGGGAAGAGGTAGTTCTTTGGGCTAAATTATAGATGGGCTATGTACAGGTGCAGTAATCTGTGAGCTGCTCTGACAGCCCACAGATATCATCTTCAGTAATCCCCCCAGACGGCTAATGCATTTGTTAATGTGAAATATCTATATCGTCACTCACACAACATATCTGCAATAGAATCAACGTCACTCATTTCGTGTCTATAATAATGTCTGCCCAATGCTATCTTGATTAATTCTACTACACAACTTCAACAGGGAACCTGTTGCTCTTGATCGCTGTCGGTCTCTCAGACACCTTCGTCTCCTCAGTCTGTGTGGTAAGCGATGGCATCATTATGTTGTGAATCAGCTCTTTGCTTCTCAGGCAGGCAGCATACTGACCCCCCTCAGAGTTGAATGCAGGAGTCTTTTTGTGGTCCCCCACACTGAAAGCAGATCCTACCAGCACAAAGAGCCTGCTAATGTGGTGAAGAGACTGGGCCATTGTCTGACGAGGTGTTGTAAGAGTGTACAGACTAATATGAACCTCCTTAGGATCAGATAAAGAGACACCTGTCGAGACTAGGGTAGGGGTAATAATGGCTGAAGGAATGAGATAGCAGACAGTGTGACACAACAGGTCACTGGGTCAACACAGGGGATCAGAGATTTCAGGTTTTTCTTCTCTTGAAGAGACGACATCACTCTTGGTAGCCCATTATGTCACTGGAGTCATTTGTTAAGACTAATAACTAGATTCATAACAAGAATGGGTGGCTTTGCGATGGCTTTTTAGGGCTCAGGAGAGGTAAAGTTCTTATCTTAATGGACTGTTTTAAGCATGTATTTTCACACGATACTTCAGAGTAACAATTAAGGTATTGAAAAACATTTAGATGTTCACTTTTGGTGTGTTTGAACTTGTCACCTGATGAAAGAGAACATGAAACAGTCGGCTAGTCTGGCAGAGAAACACAGAAACAAGCTGAACACTACATTTCTCACAGGGAGAACCGTGTTCGCTTTAGAGAGCTGGAGCTGCTTAAAGATTTAAAAAACATTTTTTTTTATCCCTCTGCTGAACCTTTTATATGGGCTGCGACCCAAATGGCACTGTAATCCCTTTATAGTGCACTTTTTTTTGAACCATGACCCATAGGGAATAGGGTGCAATTTGGGACGCATCCATGACAAATGATCCTCGGGTTGACCGTTTCCCGCAGACTATCCTTGAGTTAACTCTACCCCCTGTCCTCCCAGACACTGTCATGCTTTACTGTAATATAAATGGTTATTTTGCTTGAATAAAAAAAAAGAAGAAAGAAAAACACTGTCACACTCCGCCATGGTCCTGCTCTCTGATGGAGAGATGGAGATGAACATTCTATTTGAAGTCCAACTGTGGTGAATCACTGGAGTGAGTGGGGAAATAAGAGATGTCAAATGAATTCAAGTTGATGTAGGCCCACTGTGTTTTTGTTCAGTTTTGGTGTATTGAAGTGTTAGTGTGTTCTGTGTTCAAATAAATGTACACCGAAGTGTTGGAGGGATCATTCTGTGGTTGCACCAGTTTGCATGTGTTTGTCCATCTGACTGTGTGTGTGCTCTCTCAGCATGTGTACCAGAGCTGTGCTCAGTTGATGTGGCCAGCTGTTTAGCCCTCGGGGAGCAGGTCACACTGGGGCAATACAGGGGAACAGAGTGTCCTATGGCCAGGGGAGGTGAGGGAGGGTGACCGAGTGTCCCATGGCCACAGGGGGGCAGAAGTGTACAGTGGATGCACCCCAAATGGCACACTATCCCTATAAGTGTACTACTTTGACCAAAGCCTTATGAGCCCTGGTCAAAAGTAGTGCACTGTAGGAGAAAAGGGTTCCATTTGGGATGGGCTTAGTGTGTCCCATTATGTTCCCTCAACCCCTCTATGGTCATGGGACATAACCCTGTATCCCCTCTATGTCCCCAAGTGTTTCACGAACACAGCAGGGTTACAGGGCAGCAGACTGGGCCATCGGCTCAGTACAGCCCACCAGGGTTGTCGGCTGGGACAGGGCCAGTTTGTCCTGACTGCCTCGGAGGCCAATAAACATCGACCTAATCTAATCTCGCTGTACAGTAGCATGAATATCCTATGCTACATGCTCCATCGCTTGGCACTGATATTATGTCCCAAATGTCACCCTATTCCCTAATGTAGGGCCCATAGGACTTCGGTCAAAAGTAGTGCACTATATAGGGAATAGGGTTCCATTTGGGACACAAACCTAAGCTTTTGATCCATTATGGGGATTTATTGATCTCCAATCCCTGTAACTTGGCTGCTGGTCTGATTTCACTGAGGGAGATCTGGAAGGAGACCCATGTCAGACATTTGTTGTGATATTTGCTGTTTCTTGTAGTGGGTTTGTGGTGTGGAATGGCTTCCAGATTCCACACTCATTTTCTCTCATGTCTTGGTTTTCTGTGTAATTGTAACATCTGTATTTTAGTGTTATGATTTTTGTTCGTATGTATGACAATAAAATAACATTACTGCTAAAATACGACTGGTGGTGGTGCTGGTTTTGAATATACATTTCTATTGCTTGCTTTTCTTTGTCCTACCTTTTTTTGCCTCACAAAAGTCGATTCTAAAGTGTGTTATGAATATCATTTGATATTCAAGACCATCTATTGTAGTACATGTATTTACAGTAACTCCCATCTTTTTCTCTGGTGTCAGAACTGCAGGGGGAATTCTTGTACCCCTTATAATAACCACAAATAGAAGGAAAAGACCACACAATTATTCCCCGTTTGACTTTTGAAGCTCTTGGCCTGGCGTACCACTCTGTTTACAATTTACAGAAAGGGTCCAGAAATGTGCATGAAGGCATCAAACCCACAGACTCTATTCTGTCATGTGGAGGGGAAAACGTTAGGGAAGGCCCGGCTTGTTAGTTTGTCCGTCTATCTGTCTGTCTGTCTGTCTGTGTGTATGTGTGTGCATTTAAAGCCCAGGAGTCAGTCGGCCATCCCCAGAGGTTATCCTAATAAGGATGTGAAGGAAACGAGCTGAGCTGAGATGTTTTGGCTTAACTTCTGACCTGCGTGGTCTACGCTTCACTACCTGTGTGCTATGAGGGTTGGGGGGGGGGGGGGGGGGGGGGGGCTGCTTTTCTTCGCCTTGCACCTACAGTAGTTATTCACCTTTTAGTTTTGCTCAAAGCTGGAAAAGCAGGCAGTTCTCAAAAGAAGAATGTCTGTGTATCAGTCTGTGTATCTGGGCTAAAGCCCTGCCATGGCTTTGCACACTTATGCATGGGTGGGAGACGGATTACATCATTTTATATTGCAATGCCAGTCTGTGATGGCGACAGGCGTGCATGCGCTTAAGTCCAAGCCCCACTCTCCCTTTACTTGAGCTAAAGACAAGTTCTGGAACTATGGCGACTAATTAAGTATTTTTTTAAGCGCCTGCTTTGGGCTGGATGTGTCAATGTGTAGCTCATACATGGATAATCTGTCAGCAGAAGTTATGTTTTTACCTCAATTATTCATAAAATCCTTAGTTTGTAAGCAACTGTTTTGTGTGCTGATATTTTGAGCACTGCAAGCTTGGCCACATTTGGGCCACCCCCCTAGCAATTTGAGTTCTAGCCTATGAGCTTCAGCCCCTCGGTATTTGAGTGACAGCTAGCAAGATGCACATTGATGAGTTGCACAGTGAAAGAAGAAGGCCCAGCATTATCCAATGAGGTTGCAGGGCGGGCCCAATGGCCCAGTGCCACAACAGAGGGAGAGTGAGCGAGATGTATCCTTCAGCTTGTATTTCCACCAGTTCACTGGTTATGTGTACCCAATCGTTTTGCCCAGCAATGTGGAATTTGCGGGAAGTAGTCAAGCAAGGTGTTTCTACCGGGCTTTGCCAATGTTCGGTAATCTTTGTTTATGAAAGCGTCCATGCGCGTAGGCTGTCTGTGATGTTACAGGGCATGTAGACTGATTCTAGGCCAGATTGGATTGATTGAAAGGTTTGATTTTGGTTTCACAACCAGTTTATTTCTGTAAAGCGTTTGTTTGTTTTGTAAGTCATTTTTGTCTATATTGCCAAATTATTATTGATCCTAAATACTGCTACCATCACTAGCCTATCCTCATTTTGGGAATTAATCCGCTCTTTTGAACCTTATCATTTGCCTCCTATCTGCCAACCACTACTTTTTCACACGGTCTAATATCTAACCCCCCCAATTCAGCTCTCTTCCTGCAAAAAAGGTCATGGTCCAGATGGAACCAAATCAACCTCAACCTGTTACCTGCCTTGAACTCTCTCTGTGTTGTCTTAGCTAATGCGTCCTCTCTCTCTCTCTGTATTGTCTAAGTCTTAGCTAATGCGTCCTCTCTCTCTCTGTATTGTCTAAGTCTTAGCTAATGCATCCTCTCTCTCTCTGTATTGTCTAAGTCTTAGCTAATGCGTCCTCTCTCTCTCTGTATTGTCTAAGTCTTAGCTAATGCGTCCTCTCTCTCTCTGTATTGTCTAAGTCTTAGCTAATGCGTCCTCTCTCTCTCTGTATTGTCTAAGTCTTAGCTAATGCATCCTCTCTCTCTCTGTATTGTCTAAGTCTTAGCTAATGCATCCCCTCTCTCTCTCTCCATCTCCCTTATTTCAATCTGGTCTAAAATAACCATCTCACCTCTTCTCTCTAAGATAAGCCATGTCTTACTTCTTCTTCTCTAAGATAAGCCATGTCTTACTTCTTCTTCTCTAAGATAAGCCATGTCTTACTTCTTCTTCTCTAAGATAAGCCATGTCTTACTTCTTCTTCTCTAAGATAAGCCATGTCTTACTTCTTCTCTCTAAGATAAGCCATGTCTTACTTCTTCTTCTCTAAGATAAGCCATGTCTTACTTCTTCTCTCTAAGATAAGCCATGTCTTACTTCTTCTCTCTAAGATAAGCCATGTCTTACTTCTTCTTCTCTAAGATAAGCCATGTCTTACTTCTTCTTCTCTAAGATAAGCCATGTCTTACTTCTTCTCTCTAAGATAAGCCATGTCTTACTTCTTTTATCTAAGATAAGCCATGTCTCCACTCTCTTCTCTCTAAGATAAGCCATGTCTTACTTCTTCTCTCTAAAATAAGCCATGTCTCCACTCTCTTCTCTCTAATATAAGCCATGTCTCCACTCTCTTCTCTCTAAGATAAGCCATGTCTTACTTCTTCTCTCTAAAATAAGCCATGTCTCCACTCTCTTCTCTCTAAAATAAGCCATGTCTCACCTCTCTTCTCTCTAAAATAAGTCATGTCTCCACTCTCTTCTCTCTAAAATAAGTCATGTCTCCACTCTCTTCTCTCTAAAATAAGCCATGTCTCCACTCTCTTCTCTCTAAAATAAGCCATGTCTCCACTCTCTTCTCTCTAAAATAAGCCATGTCTCCACTCTCTTCTCTCTAAAATAAGCCATGTCTCGCCTCTCTTCTCTCTAAAATAAGCCATGTCTCACCTCTCTTCTCTCTAAAATAAGCCATGTCTCCACTCTCTTCTCTCTAAAATAAGCCATGTCTCCACTCTCTTCTCTCTAAAATAAGCCATGTCTCCACTCTCTTCTCTCTAAAATAAGCCATGTCTTACTTCTTCTCTCTAAAATAAGCCATGTCTCCACTCTCTTCTCTCTAAGATAATACATGTCTCTTCTCTCTCCCTCCCTCTAGGATCCTGACTACTGGCTACAGGTGCACAGGTTGGAGCATGGGGACGGAGGCATACTGGATCTGGACGACACACTGTGCGATGTGGCCGATGACAAAGACAGGGTGAGTCACGCTGTGGTCAGTGGGCTTGATACACCTCAGGAAGCTATTTCAGGGTAAAATCATTTGCTGAGATGTCCTTCCTGCTTTTCTTATACCCATGTGATGATGCGTGTTGTGTTATAACTGGACCAATTATTCTGCCACTTCCTGCTGTGATCCCCACAGTAGCAGCCAAGTGATGCCCAGGCTTACAATACTGGCAAATACTGAGGCATATTTCTCAGATGAATTCACAGGCCATTTCCTACCAGATGCTAGCTGTCTTATCTCCTCAAAATTGAGAACTGGAAAGAAAATGACAACGTCTAAAACTAGATATTTAAGTGTAAAAATAGATGACTAAATTACTTAAATGTGATGCTGCTGCTGCTGCCTCTGGTTGAATGACTAATGAACTCTATAAAACAGAGAAACAGTCTTTGTAAACTCTGAAAGGGCGTGTTTTTTGGCTGCACTGTCTATTTACGAGAATCTGTTTTCATATTTCTACTGAGAAGAATCATGAGCCCCCTGCCTGTCACACGATGTCATTGCAGCCATACTTTATCTACCAACACGCTGCTGTTTAATGGCATAGGGACAATAGACGAACGCTGTTGACAGGGCTTCAGTGATTTATGTGTCTCACAAAAGGGCTTGGGTAGTTAGGTACTGTGTTAGATTAGATTACTAAAGGCACTGCCGAGGGCTAAGTGCCTCAAAGCACTGGGCTAAGGGAGGGTTTGAGCTTGGGGCTAAGCGAGTGTTCACACGTACACATTCTAAAGTGGGCTAGCACCAACCTTAACCCAGGGGCTAGCCAATCAGAGTTCCTTTGATACCTAATTTGAATTTTCTACACCAGAAAAGGGACAGTTGGTTTTAATTCACCCTACTTGTGTGAACACAGGCTAAGCTAGCCCAGGGCCAGTCTTAACCTGGGGCTAAGAACAATGCATCTGTGAAAAGGCCTTAAGTGTTGAATCAGTGTGTTATCTGGTGTTATGCTACAATAGAACAGAGATAGAGAGAGCTTTAGTAAGAGCAGTAGAGGTCATTCTAATCAGCTATTGTAAGGGATAGGATGGGAACATTTGAGAAAACACATTCTCCATTTACATTTTAGTCAAGCCAAATATTAGCCCAAGGCCTTTGGACACTATTTACTTCTTCTAGTACATCCAGACTACTGTAGTTTCCTCTGGCAAACTTTATTTGACTGCTGGCTGGTACAGCGTGTGTGTGGGTGCTTGCGTGTGTGTGTAGGTATGTGTGTGTGTGTGGTTACGTACATGTGTGCGGGTTCACTCCAGATTGAAAGCCAAACAGAGTGTGGGTAGAGAGACCTTGCCACCTCTAGTTATGATGGTGGTGTTTCTTTAGACATTGTGAACCAGAGCTGTGTGTTCATCTCCGGCCTGTAGGAAGTGCTGCTGTTTATGGGACAGTTTGTCAACCAGACAGTAGGTGGAGGTGTGCGTGTGTGCGCGTGTGCGTGCATGTGTGTGTGTGTGTGTGTGTTAGAGCGGTGGTCCGGATGCGTGAGCTGGTTTTTCCAGGTGGCATGCCATGCTTCTGTTTTCATCCCTCTCCTATCAACACTGTCTGGTATTCAGGCCCTGGGTTCCGTGCTATTCCCCATCAAACTCCCCTGCACATGGACAGGAAATACCAGTAGAGACAATACGAGTAGCTCTGTCCTTTAACATCAGTGACAGTACAGTACACTGCTATACCCGGAGAGCCATACATAACATATTTTAGTCATTCAGCAGACGCTCTTATACAAGCGACTTACAGTTTGTGCATTCATCTTAAGGTAGCTAGGTGGGACAACCACATATCACAGTCATAGTATATTTCATTTCATCTCAATAAAGTAGCTATCAGCAAAGTCAGAGCTAGTAAGGGGGGAAAATATAGAATGATTATATATATATATATATATATATACACAGTCGGTTAGGACATCTACTTTGTTCATGACACAAGTAATTTTTCCAACAACTGTTTACAGACCGATTATTTCACTTATAATTCACTGTATCACAATTCCAGTGGGTCAGAAGTTTACATACACAAAGTTGACTGTGCCTTTTAAACAGCTTGGAAAATTCCCAAAAATGATGTCATGGCTTTAGAAGCTTCTGATAGGCTAATTTACATCATTTCAGTCAATTGGAGGTGTACCTGTGGATGTATTTCAAGGTCTACCTTCAAACTCAGTGCCTCTTTGCTTGACATCATGGGGAAATCAACAGAAATCAGCCAAGACCTCAGAAAAAAGCACCTGAAGGTACCACATTCATCTGTACAAACAATAGTACGCAAGTATAAACACCATGGGACCACGCAGCCGTCATACCTCTCAGGAAGGAGACGCGTTCTGTCTCTTAGAGATGAACGTACTGTGGTGCGAAAAGTGCTAATCAATCCCAGAACAACAGCAAAGGACCTTGTGACGATGCTGGAGGAAACAGGTTCAAAAGTATCTATATCCACAGTAAAACGACTCCTACATTGACATAACCATGAAAGGCAACTCAGGAAGGAAGAAGCCACTGCTCCAAAACCGCCATGAAAAAGCCAGATTACGGCTTGCAACTGCAGATGGGGACAAAGATCGTACTTTTTGGAGAAATGTCCTCTGGTCTGATGAAACAAAAACAGAACTGTTTGACCATAATGACCATCATTAAGTTTGGAGGAAAAAGGGAGAGGCATGCAAGCCGAAGAACACCATCCCAACTGTGAAGCACAGGGGGTGGTAGCATCATGTTGTGGGGGTGCTTTGCTGCAGGAGGGACTGGACTGGCACTTCGCAAAATAGATGGCATCATGAGGAGGGAAAATTATGTGGATATTTTTTTATAAAAAAGTAAATCCATATTTGACTAGGTAAGTCAGTCTTATTTTCAATGACGGCCTAGGAACAGTAGGTTAACTGCATTGGATATATTGAAGCAACATCTCAAGACATCAGTCAGGAAGTTAAAGCTTGGTCGCAATGGGTCTTCCAAATGGACAATGACCCCAAGCATACTTCCAAAGTTGTGGCAAAATGGCTTAAGGACAACAATGTCCAGGTATTGGAGTGGCCATCACAAAGCCCTGACCTCATATAGAAAATTTGTGGGCAGAACTAAAAAAGCGTGTGCGAGCAAGGGGGCCTACAAACCTGACTCTGTTACACCAGCTCTGTAAGGAGGAATGGGCCAAAATTCACCCAACTTCCTGTGGAAAGCTTGTGGAAGGCTATTTGAAAATGTTTGACCCAAGTAAAACAATTTAAAGGCAATGCTACCAAATCAATACTAATTGAGTGTATGTAAACTTCAGACCCACTTGGAATGTGATGAAAGTAATAAAAGCTAAAAAAAAAAAATCACTCTATTATTCTGGCATTTCACATTCTCAAAATAAAGTGGTGATCCTAACTGACCTAAGACGGGGAATTTTTACTAGGATTAAATGTCAGAAATTGTGAAAAAACAGTGTTTAAATGTATTTGACTAAGGTGTAAGCTTCCGACTTCATCTGTGTATATATATGTGTATATATATTTTTTTTTGTACCTGTGAAAATTTTGGACACCGACTCATTCCAGGATTTTCTTTATTTGTACTATTTTCTACATTGTAGAATAATAGTGAAGACTTGTTAAAAGGCACATTCATTTGTGGAATTTCTTTCCTTTATGCTTTTGAGCCATTCAGTTGTGTTGTGACAAGGTAAGGGTGGTATACAGAAGATAGCCCTATTTGGTAAAAGAACAATTCCATATTATGGCAAAAACAGCTCAAACAAGCAAAGAGACACGTCAGTCCACCATTACTTTATGACAGGAAGGTCAGTCAGTGCGGAACGTTTCAAGAACTTTTAAAGTTCCTTCAAGAGCAGTCGCAAAAACCATCAAGCATTATTATGAAACTGGCTCTCATGAGGACCGCCACAGGAAACAAAGACCCAGAGTTACCTCTGCTGCAGAGGACAAGTTTATTAGAGTTACTAGACATACACCTCAGATTGCAGCCCAAATAAATGCTTCACAGAGTTTAAGTAACAGACACATCTCAGCATCATCTGTTCAGAGGAGACTGCGTGAATCAGGCCTTCATGGTCGAATTGCTGCAAAGACTCCAAATCCATACCTCCATGGGTTGATACATTTGATTTCCATTGATCATTTTTGTGTGATTTTGTTGTCAGCACATTCAACTATGTAAAGAAAAAAGTTTTTAATAAGAATATTTCATTCATTCAAATCTAGGATGTGTTATTTTAGTGTTCCCTTTATTTTTTTGAGCAGTGTAGTACAAATAAAGAAAAAACCCTTGAATGAGTAGGTGTGTCCAAACTTTTGACCGGTACTATATATGGCTGTGACATGAGTATACCCTGCTGAGTTTAAAGACCATGAAAACAGTTCCTATGTAATGTTATATTTAGGATCCTATGTATCTTGGCATGCATAAATGAAAGACAGTCCGTCTGTCTGTCTGCATAACTGCACTGATGCCATTGTCATGAGACTGACACATGCAGTACCTTTAAAAGCACTAGGTCTGTTCACAGTAGTGGCTGTACGTGTAATGCTATGCATATCCACTGTACGTCCCAATGGGCACCAGATTCCCTACATAGTGAACTACTTTTGATCAGAGCTCTATTGGCCCTGGTCAAAAGGGTCAAAAGTAGTGCACTACATATGGAAATGACTGTAATTTGGGACTCCGCCTGTACGTGTTGCTGCTCGCCAGTGATTCATGAGCAGTTTAAAGCTAACAGCATTGTTTAAGGCCTTAATAACCTCCTGACTGACTGACTGACTTACTGACAGACAGGGTTGTGGAGCCGGTCAGCCCAGTCTTAAAAATAAGTCTATCCTGCTTCCTTCCGCTTCTTACACAATGTAATTTTGGTTTGACTTCAAAACCAGTTTGGAGCACAACCACCTCTGCCTTGACAGTAGGAACAAACAGAGTATATTAGGTTGTCTATTCTAAATTAAGATGAAGACTTTTTAGTGCACCTCTTTCTTTACAACCTTTACCTATAGCAGAATTGGATTGCGTCCCAAATGACACCCTAATCCCTATTTAGTGAACTGCTTGACCAGGGCTCTGGTCTAAAGTAGTGCACTATATAGAGAATAGAGTGCCATTTCAGACCTAGTTCTGGTTATCTTTCCAGTCTGTGCTCCCAACCTTCGCTTCTCTAGCTTTCACAGGAAGTGTGATTGTAGTACAAGCAGGAAACGAATGCCAGTTGAGCGCAGCAGCGAGTGGCAACCCCTACATCTTAGTGTGGGTGTGGGTGTGGCAAATCAAAGTTTATTGGTCGCGTAGACGGTTTTGCAGATGTTGTCCCAGGTGCAGCGAAAGGCTTCTTTTTCTAGCGCCAACAATGCAGCAATATCTGGCAATACAATAACGACACACATAATCAAACAGTTTAAAAAAAAAAAGAACAAGTTAAGACGTATCAAAACGCCAGAATCCGGAATATAAATACATATGTATCTGAATGGTGTGTAAAGACAGTGTGGATGGTATATGAATAGACAAGTTGTTATATAGGATGAGCCATGACTAGAACACAGTATATACATAATTAGTGGGTAAAACAGTATGTCAAATTATTAAAGTGACCAGTGCTCAATGACTATGTACGTAGGGCAGCAGTCTCTAAGGTCAAGGGTAGAATACCGGGTGGTAGCCAGCTAGTGACAGTCTCTAAGGTGAAGGGTAGAATACCGGGTGGTAGCCGGCTAGTGACAGTCTCTAAGGTTCAGGCCTGGGTACTGGACGGAGGCCGACTAGCGGTAACAATTTAACAATCTGATGGCCTGGAGATTGAAAAACAGCTTCTATCTTAGTCCCAGTTTTGATGCACCTCTACTGTCTCCACCTTCTAGATTGTACCGTGGCGAATAGGCCGTTGCTTGGCTGAGGTCCTTCATCTTCTTGGCCTTCCTGTGACACCGGGTGTAGGTGTCCTGGAGGGCAGGCGGTGTGACCCCGATGACGCGTTGGGCTGACTGCACCATCCTCTGGAGAGCCTTGTGGTTGCTGATGGTGCATTTGCCATACCAGGCGGTGATACAGCATGACAGAATGGGCGTGTGCGCGTTCGCGGAGACTTAAGTGCAATATAGTCGTGCTGCCTGGAACATAGCCCTGTTGAGAATGCCCTGGCCCATACTATGCACCGGGGAACTCCACTGTTTAAAAGAGGCAGGGAGAGACTCAACCCTAACAGGGTTGTCTGTCCCTGGGGTAAAGGAGGAAGGTATATACCCTGTCAAGGCTGGTTAAAGGCTGTCTTTATATTCAACAGTGGTTGATTTGCATTAGTAGGTATTCCTGACTAGAGTCAGGTCTGTAAGGGAGGGTAGTTCAGGAAAGACACACTCCCTTGACAGGCATCTGTAACGGTTTAGATTCTCAGGAGTGTGTTTGTAGGGTCTGCTTGTGACTGTTGTGCAGCAGCAACAATACCATCAATTCAGCTAGTCAATTATGTCACATGGACTTGAGGACATTTAAAGTGACTTGGCCCTTCAATTTGTCACAATAGATTTGGAAGACAGTCAGTGTGTGCGAACACACTCCGTTTGTTGGTTGGCCTGTAGGTGTGTTAATGTGGCTTGCCCCATGATGTGGTTTGCCCCATGATGTGGTTTCATGGTCTGTACACTGTGTGTGTTATGTTATATGAGTGTGGTAAAACACCCATGTCATGTTATAGTCCTCACATAAGGCTTTTGCACTCCTGTAACTGGAAGCACGTTTCCATAGTTTCCATCTTTGTGAAAGACGCCCTCTTCTCTTTCCTCTTTCTCTCTCTCTGCTCTGCCTATCCCTCCATCTCTCATTCTTTCTCTCCCACCACATCTCTCCTCTCTATTTTGTCTTTCTTTCTCTCTCTCCCTCTTTCCCCCGCCTCTCTCTCTCTCCCTCTTTCCCCCGCCTCTCTCTCTCTCCCTCTTTCCCCGCCTCTCTCTCTCTCCCTCTTTCCCCCGCCTCTCTCTCTCTCCCTTTTTCCCCCGCCTCTCTCTCTCTCCCTCTTTCCCCACCTCTCTCTCTCTCCCTCTTTCCCTCGCCTCTCTCTCTCTCCCTCTTTCCCCCGCCTCTCTCTCTCTCTCCCTCTTTCCCCCGCCTCTCTCTCTCCCTCTTTCCCCCGCCTCTCTCTCTCTCCCTCTTTCCCCCGCCTCTCTCTCTCTCCCTCTTTCCCCCGCCTCTCTCTCTCTCCCTCTTTCCCCCGCCTCTCTCTCTCTCCCTCTTTCCCCCGCCTCTCTCTCTCTCCCTCTTTCCCCCGCCTCTCTCTCTCTCCCTCTTTTCCCCCGCCTCTCTCTCTCTCCCTCTTTCCCCCCGCCTCTCTCTCTCTCCCTCTTTCCCCCCGCCTCTCTCTCTCTCCCTCTTTCCCCCCGCCTCTCTCTCTCTCCCTCTTTCCCCCGCCTCTCTCTCTCTCCCTCTTTCCCCCGCCTCTCTCTCTCTCCCTCTTTCCCCCGCCTCTCTCTCTCTCCCTCTTTCCCCCGCCTCTCTCTCTCTCCCTCTTTCCCCCGCCTCTCTCTCTCTCCCTCTTTCCCCCGCCTCTCTCTCTCTCCCTCTTTCCCCCGCCTCTCTCTCTCTCCCTCTTTCCCCCGCCTCTCTCTCGCTCCCTCTTTCCCCCGCCTCTCTCTCTCTCCCTCTTTCCCCCGCCTCTCTCTCTCTCCCTGGGCAGGGAGTGGGTGATGACCTCATTTGTTCCACGCATCTGCTTATATTCACTTCTCTCTCTCTCTCTCTCTCTCTCTCTCTCTCTCTCTCTCTCTCTCTCTCTCTCTCTCTCTCTCTCTCTCTACCTTTAATAGAAACAGTATGCCAGCCGAAGCAGCCCAGAGCCCAGCCAGGGCCCCCAACAGGCTAACAGACCTGAAGAGAGACCTCCTTGTAGTTATTTTAGGTTTTTGTCCCAAATGGCACTCAATTTCTTATATAGTGCACTACTTTTTACCAGGGGCCATAGGGCTCTGGTGAAAAGTAGTGCACTATATAGGGAATAGTGTCCCAAATAGCACCCTGTCTTAGATTATCATTATAATGATTTCATCAGGAGTAATGGTTGTCATGGCTATGTACTATGTGAAGCTGCAGCTGGTCAGTCATTTCTCACCCAGCTATAGAGCGATAGATGAAATGCATGGTGTTGAATTTGATCTTAATGGTAGTTAATTGGCGTAGCTAGTGGTGGAGTAATGTCCACATGTGCGTGCCCACTCTCTGTGTATTTCATATCGGTACTGTAGGATTCAACATTGTGGGTTTGCTAAGACCCAATCTTGTGCTCTTTGCGCTCAAACAATCAGGACTAATTACCAAACACTGTAGCAGACAGACAGTGTCATGAAAGAATCCTTTTAAGACTAATTTAGCTAACCTTGAGTGAAACAACCAACAAACCTTTATGGCTCAGTCACCATGGGAACCAGGGAGAAGCTGAGCACTATGTGTGTTGATGTTGTTTGTGTTACAAATGGCAGCCAATTCCTGATTTAAGTGTAGTACTTCTGACTAGGGCCCATAGGACTTTGGTCAAAAGTAGTGTACTGTATAGGGAATAGGTTGCCATTTGGAATGCAGGCTCAGTGAATGGACAGTGACATAAAGCTGTTATTTGCAAGGGTGTTGTTGCATATGGAACACTATCAGAGTTTAATGATAGAGGAGGTCATGAGCACTTCAGTGTGTCTCTTACCGTTGAACATGTCGAGTCCACACCCCGCCAATACATTTGAATGGGAGGAGTGTGAAGCTTGGCCAGCATTCAGCTCTGTTTCAGAAACTCAGCCCTGATTGATAGCACGTTATACATCTAGGTGCTGGAACATGTTCGTCTAGCTGTGGTTGGCTCAAATCTGCTACCCAGACCAGCAGTCCAAAGGCCTGTAGACATTCCATGCTGTGTGTGTCCAGGAGTGTATAGACATGGTTGTCGAGTATTTTAGACTACAGCAGATTTTGTGCAGGGAGCTTTTTGTGCAGTTCTGTCTATCAGTCTCTGATAGTCTCACACTGATTTCTCTCTCTCTCTCTCGTGCGTGCGCACACTCAGATTAGTCACATTGCACACAGAAAGTCTTTGAACATGTCACAGCATTGAGTTAAGGCAGAAACAGGATTTTTCATCCTATTGCCTCGTCAAGTGGCCATGATGGGTAGTCGTGGTGACACTCTGCTCTGTCTCAAGCACCAGTAACAATCTCAGGATTTCTCCCTACATGGTCTAGATGATTGGTGGATCAAGTAGCGTCATTACTGCTGATCGTTGTATGTCCCTAATGGCACCCTATTCCCTTTGTAGTGCACTACGGGCCCTGGTCAAAAGTAGTGCACTGTATAGGGAATAGAGTCCCATTTGGGACTTAGGTAGTATTTCTTTGTAACACCCATTCTCTATGAGCAAATTAAATGACCGTCGCACTGTCTGGGGCATCTACACAAAAACAAGTATGAGTAATATACTGTACCATGCAATGTGGTTAGGGTTAGTGGCTGTACTTGTTTTTGTTCCAGAGCATGGATGATCTATGTGTCAGGTCTGTGAGATATTCAATCTGCTACCATTCCCCTCAGAACCACATGTAACATATTTAAGATATACAGTAGGAGTCCGTTTGGACACACCTACTCATTCAAGAGTTTTTCTTTGTTTTGACTATTTTCTAGGCTTCACCTGGAATGCTTTTCCAACAGTCTTGAAGGAGCTCCCACATATGCTGTGCACTTGTTGGCTGCTTTTACTTCACTCTGCAGTCCAACTCATCCCAAACCATCCCAAACCATCTCTTGGGTTAAGGTTGGGTAATTGTGGAGACAAGGTCATCTGATGCAGCACTCCATCACTCTCCTTCTTGGTCAAATAACCCTTACACAGCCTGGAGGTGTGTTTTGGGTCATTGTCCTGTTGAAAAACAAATGATAGATAGCTGTAAAGATGGTCTGAGACCAATCCTTTTTGGGCTTGTTTCTTGTCAATAATGGCATGCCTCTGCCCCCTAGTGGTCGGTATATGTTAGTGCCACCAAATGTGTGTAGCAGATGTTTTTATGCAGTCTCTGCTGGCAGCTCATTTGAAAGTATTCACATACTCTTACACTTGCTAACGTCAGGTGGTTTCCCTATGTGTTGAATGAAAAACAATGCTGCGTGAGTATTACACCATAGAAAATGTGTGGACATCGTATCATATGTTTAGTGTTTAAAGTGTTGAATTTTGAATAGTTTAATCACACAGTATGTCAGCATACTGTTAAAATGTAAAGTCTGATTTTGATTTTAGTTCCACAGAATATATTTTAGCATTTTCACCTTTGGAATGAGACGAGTTCAGTTGGTGGTGTGTGCCAGACTGTGTGTCTGTGTCTCTCTCCCCATCCATAACCCACTGTGTGTGTGTGTCTGTCTGTGTGTGTGTGTCTGTCTGTGTGTGTGTGTCTGTCTGTGTGTGTGTGTCTGTCTGTGTGTGTGTGTCTGTCTGTGTGTGTGTGTGTGTGTGTGTGTGTGTGTGTGTGTAACGACATTCGGGGAGATCCCTGGTAGAAGGTGGTTCTCCACACTGTAATAAAATGAAACACGGCCCTCTGGGTAGACTGCTGAGGTAGCAGCCAGACTGTTGGGCGACTGGCTCCGTCATGACCTTATGGGTGCTTTATTAACTCACGCCACTTTGGTAACACTTTGTGACAGTCGCTGCACTGTTAAATTTTTTTTTTTTTATCCAGTTGTTTTTACAGTAACTTACTGGCAGCCATTTACCTGTAAGTTACTGTAAAAAAAAAAAAGGTAAAGTATATTACCGTAAAAAAAAAAAATTGTGCTTCCTCAACTAAAAAAAAGAGCACTACACCACTGGTTGACAGGACCTGGGAGAGAAGTAAGTGTTGGAGAGGTGAAAGATCAGCTTTGTACAGGGGGACTATCTGTCTGTCTACAGACACACACCACATGACTTAATGTTGACAAGGTCCAAGGGAAACTCTAAGGGCTACAAACGCAAAAGCTAATTTCTGTCGATTCCGCTGAGTAAGGTGTTTCCGTGTTGTCGTGTTGTGTTATACATGTCAGGTGCATAGTAGTCGCTATGTCCCAATAATCTCTCCTTTCCTCCTAAAGTGTGCACTTGTTCACTAAGTTCCCTTTAATGATTTGAAAGCACATGACTGGTATAAGAAATATAGTGTACACTCCCACTAGCCGACGTGGACGTCGATTAAGGCACCCGTCAGTCACACCTCTCTGATTCAGAGGGGTTGGGTTAAATGCGGAAGACACATTTCAGTTGAATGCATTGTTGTACAACTGACTAGGTATCCGTACCTTTCCTTTCCTTACCTTCAACAATCCAATGCTTTTAGATTGAAGGGAAGTATTGGAACAAATGCACACTTCAGGAGAAAGGAGATGTTATTGGGATGCGTTCCTCAGTGGGCACTGCAGTTGTGCTTTCAAACCACTTGGGGGCACTCAAGTCCATATTTATGCTGCGTGTACCATCTATCCTATACAGCTGTGACTAGGTTGGCTGTCTGTTTATGTTAGTTAAAGATGATGATCTGGGCATCCCTGGATCAGAGCAGGGTGGGTAACTTGGACACGGCATCCCACCTGAGTGTATCTCCATGGTAACAGTGCTCTGGTGCCAAGGCAGCACCTGTGTTGAGTAGAGATCAAGCCGGGAGGTAAATTAGGCGATTCTTAAGCAGGGTCCCCAACAGCTGCCCCCCACTACACTACACTAGGCTACAGAGACTGGCCCGGGGAGCAGGGGAAATCAAAGACTAACTGCACTGGTGGGCACACTGCATTTGCGTGTGCCAGAGCAATTTCCTTCTTTTGGCAAAGGTTAAAAGCTTCCCTATTGTCTCTCACCATCTCTATTCTCTCTCTTCCTCTCCCTCTTATCTCTTTCTTCCTTTTTTCCTCTCTTCTAATACATTTCTAGCATGCATTTTCTCTCTTCTTCTCCCTATCCCTCCCCCTTCTCTCTCTACTCTTCTAATACATTTCTAGCGTGCATTTTCCTAAATCGAATAGGGTGCCATTTGGGAAGGAACCAGGGAGAGCTGTCCTCTAGAGCGGGGTCGGGAGGTCTAGGAGAAGTGCGTTAACTCCATTTGTCACTTAATCAATGACTCTCGCTGACTTCAATCAATGACCCGGAGCTCCACCAAGAGAGTCAATACGTGACCTCACCCAACTCTCCCTCCCTTTTAACTCTTCTTCCCTTACTACGAGAGAGTTTCTCTGTGTGTGAGTGTGTCTGTACTCCTTCACTTTAGCCAACTCCTCTGGTTATCTGCTTGTCACATACAGATCTGGGACCAGGCTAGTCTACTGCCTGATTCCGCTGTGCTGTTGTTGTGTGTCTGTTTCAAGAGGGTTTGTCTTAAAGTATAGTTGGGCTGTTTTAAGCATAGTGGGCTGGCTGCCGTTGGTTCTCCTCCATGCCTGATTATCGGGTGGCGGCCGTTGGTCAGTCCTCATAATTTTATGAATAATACACCCCGGAATGCCGGCTTTAATCAATGGCATTATCCCTCGCCCCAACAGAGTACCAACAGGAAGGATGGGGGATTAGAGAGACAGGGAGATCACAGTAGGTTTAGGCGGTATCCAGATTTTCATATCGTCATTCCATCCTCCTCCCGTCCCAGAATTTATGGTATGACCAGCATGGCACACAAGGAGGCGCTAAAAACGCAAGAAAAAAAAGCAAATTGGGCCTCTATTACTGCCAGAATGCTAACAAAATTAGCACAAACGAATAGCGAAATCATATAGAAAACAAACAAACTAATTGCCAAGACGGGCAAATCCAGCTCATGAAGTTATACAAGAATAGCTAGTAGCTACCAAAATGTAATTTTCGGTGTGTGTGGAGATTTACATGCGAAAGTGAACGAGAGAAATTTGCAAATGGACAAAGTTGTGACGCATCCTTTTCTGAAGGAAGAGCAGCATGTGTCCACAGAGCAGATGGGAGAAGAATAAAAACTGTAGTAGGAAGCACAGGGAATAAATGTCAGCTGTACAGATAACTCATCCCAGAGCTCTTTGACTTCTGACAGAAAGCCATTAGAAAATATCTGATGGCAAACATTTACATACAAGTGTAACTTCATCACCTCATGTGCACAGCACAAAAGAGACTCGCCGGTAGATACAGAATGCTGTGCACTCACCAGCTCACATTCTCCCGTTGTGCTATTGAAAACAAACGTGACTGGCTCAACTGTTCTGGGGAACTAATGTAAAAATGTCATTTTTTGAAAAAAATGGAAAAACTTCAAAGAAATGGTTTTGAAAACCGTTCTGTGTTTTTTACTCCGGTATACTGTAAATACGGTATACCGCCCAAGCCTAGAGATGGTGATGAATAGAAGCCTGGAGAAGAAGAACCAGGAGCACTGGGAGACTGAAGGAGAGAGCGCGTGTGTTTGTATCAGAGTTTTGATGGGTCGTCTCTGTACAGAGGAAATCCACTCCTGGTTCTGTATTCCTTCAGCTATCAGCAGCTCCAGGGAGAGGACAATATGATCGCCGTGTCCCAAATGGCACCCTAGTCCCTATAGAGTGCACTAGGACCCATTGGGCTCTGATCAGAAGTAGTGTGCTATGTAGGGAATAGGGTGTCATCTGAGACTGTAGCACAGGGATCTTCTTCCGTGGGGGGGACGACGACGACGACGACATAATAACATACAATTTTGGACTGCAAACTAACAGCAAGAAGCCCAAACAGATTAGGGCTGACCCCAATTGGTCGTTAAACAGCTGGTTGACCGAGATTGTTTAGTCGAGCAGCAACAAATAGGTATATTTATTTGCGCCCATCCCAGTGAACTAATCCATTGCGGAGGCCTTGACTAAAAGCCCATTTATGCTTGATCCTAATTTGTGATTGGAAGTTCCATCCGGAGGGTGTGACGCAACGGCGGAGGCTCCAGAGGCAAGCAGAGACCAAATCAAGCTCTGTACCGCATCGCCGTGCCCCTCCTAAATTTTGTCACAATGCGGAGGGCTCTGTATTGCTCCGCATTGACACGATTGATTGACGGTAGGTCCTGTATAAACACAAACTCACTTCCTTGACAAAAGCTCTGCACTGCTCCGCGAAGGCATAAGAGGTATGAATGCCCTGACTTCTTCTGAGGCCGTATCACCATAAATGCTGCATGGCCAGTGCAGATGTCGGATTGACCCTGCACCCAGATGCACAATGCACTCTCTCCAGCCAATTTGTGCACATTCATTATTTCATAACTTCATTGTGTGAATTGTTTGGGTTTGATTGTTAGTGTATACCAATTCCCCATTACATAGATCACCAGAAGTAGATTTACCGTTAATTCCTATAATTTCTAATCTACAATGTTTGATACTTTGGTTATGGTAATTTATTTTAATGCATTCAATATGATTATTCCAGTCTTTCCGTTCTCATGGTCGGAGTGGACACGTTGTTTGCAGAGTGCACAACCAGATGCACAATGCACTTGTGAGAAACGTTTTGTTTGGAGTGCTCCTGTTAATGTTGAGTAAGGACGCGCACACATAGAAGTAGGTTTACATGGAACCCAGACCGGCTGCGCACGAGCGCCATCGCGCGTAAATATATTTTGTCCCCCCACACCAAATGCGATCACGACACGCAGGTTAAAATATCAAAACAAACTCTGAACCAATTGTATTAATATGGCAATTTAGCTAGTTAGCTTGGACTTGCTAGCTAATTTGTCCTATTTAGCTAGCTTGCTGATGCTAGCTAATTTGTTCTGGGATATAAACATTGAGTTGTTATTTTACTTGAAATGCACAAGGTCCTTTACTCCACCAATTAATCCACACATAAAACGGTCAACCCGAATCATTTCTAGTCATCTCCACTGACCTCATTCGTCTTTCAGTCACCCACGTGGGTTTAACCAATGAGGTGATGGCACGTGGATACCTGCTTCTATAAACCAATGTGCAGATGGGAGAGGCAGGACTTGCAGCGTGATCTCTGTCAGAAATAGAACTGATTTCTATTTTATCCCTTGGCAACGCAGACGCTCGTTGGGGCGCAGTAATTGAATAACATAGATTTCTACATGTATTTTGCAGCGCACGCGACTCGAGCAGTGTGGTCAGCCTGTTGTTGGCTACCTGGCCTGCTCGCAAATGTAGGCATGTAAATGCACCCATTTGGGGGTCTGATAGTATTTCTGATTGGCTTAACGGACCACCACTGTGGAGCTTCTCAAAGTCATGTTTTCTTCATCTCAAACAGAAAGCAAACAGAGTCTGTTTTTACATCTGTTGAGAATGACAAATAGTTCCTCAATGTATCTGAAACATCTTTCCAGCTCTCTCTCTTTCAATAACCACTCAACGTGAAAGGGAAAAATGTCATGCTCTGATTCGGTGGAAACGTCATAAAATAGTCTTGTTATCAGTGCTAGACTTGGACTGAAATAGGTTCCGGTACTCATTTTGGGTGCTGGTACTGTTTACATTTAGGTGCAACAGCTCCACAATACCTTTGATCTAATATTCTATAAGAGGAACAGGTGCTCAAGCAGTAGAACATTTGAGGTGCCGGTACTTCGCTCCGGTGAGCTCCTCCCCAAGACAAGCACTGCTTCTTATCCCGAGGCTATTTTTGCCTAGTTGGCAATAGCAATAGAAGTTACTCTTTAGGTTTGTATCATTTTCATTTAGATTTGGATAGACTATTGATTAAATACATGACAATGAATTTGAGATATGTAGATGTTATTATGAATTAAATAAAACTTTCGCGAAAATGTGCATATGAAAACCATAACTGGCATGCAAGATGGGTAGAAATGGGAAGATATTACCGGCAACTTCAGGAGAGTAATGACAGGATCTGCTTAGCCAGCGGGAGGAGTTGGCAATTTTTGGCAATTTTGCGCATGGAAGAGCCTTCATTTCTCAGAACAAGAATAGACTGATGAGTTTCAGAAAAAGGTCTTTGTTTCTGGTCATTTTGAGCCTGTAATCGAACCCACTAATGCTGATGCTCCAGATTCTCAACTAGTCTAAAGAAGGCCAGTTTTATTGCTTTCAGCTGTGCTAACATAATTGCAAAAAGCTTTTCTAATGATCAATTAGCTAAAAGGCTAATGTTAAACTTGGATTAGCTAATACTTTGTGCCATTGGAACACAGGAGTGAAGGTTTCTGATAATGGGCCTCTGTACGCCTATGTAGATATTCCATAAAAAATCAGCCATTTTCAGCTACAATAGTCATTTACAACATGAACAATGTCTACACTGTATTTCTGATCAATTTGTGGTTATTTTAATGGACAAAAAAAATTGCATTTCTTTCAAAAACAAGGTCATTTCTAAGTGACCCCAAACTTTTGAACGGTAGTGTAGGTGTTTATATATGGAAAAAAACACAACATTTGGTCTAAAGAACATAAGACTTTCGGTCGACCAATATTTAGGGGACAACCCTACAACCGATAATGTTTAACTGAAACATACTTGAAACCTTGCTTACATTTGTATACGATCACATTTGGCCTGCGGGCCACCAATTGGGGAACCTTGCTGTTGCAGGAGAAGAGACAATACCAGAATCACCTGGAGGAAGACAATGAGACAGAACAGACGTTTGCTAGGTTGAGACACTATAGCAGAGTTATCCATTCAGTGTCCTGAAAGTGGACAATAACGGAGTTATCCACTCAGTGTCCTGAAAGAGGACACTAACGGAGTTATCCATTCAGTGTTCTGAAAGAGGACAATAACGGAGTTATCCACTCAGTGTCCTGAAAGAGGACACTAACGGAGGTATCTGCTCACGCGTCCTGAAAGAGGACAATAACAGAGTTATCCACTCAAGTGTCCTGAAAGAACGCAATGTTGACACAATCATAGGACATTATTCGGATTCTACTCATACAGTATGTAGCAAGTCACCTCTCTCTCCCTCTCTCCTCTCTCTCTCTCCCTCTCTCCTCTCTCTCTCTCCCTCTCTCCTCTCTGTCCTCTCTCCTCTCTGTCCTCTCTCCTCTCTGTCCTCTCTCCTCTCTGTCCTCTCTCCTCTCTGTCCTCTCTCCTCTCTGTCCTCTCTCCTCTCTGTCCTCTCTCCTCTCTGTCCTCTCTCCTCTCTGTCCTCTCTCCTCTCTCTCCCTCTCTCCTCTCTCCTCTCTGTCCTCTCTCCTCTCTGTCCTCTCTCCTCTCTGTCCTCTCTCCCCTCTCTCCTCTCTCCTCTCTCTGTCCTCTCTCTCCTCTCTGTCCTCTCTCTCCTCTCTGTCCTCTCTCTCCTCTCTGTCCTCTCTCTCCTCTCTCCCTCTCTCTCTCCCTCTCTCTCCCTCTCTCACCTCTCTCCTCTCTCTCTCTCCTCTCTCTCCTCTCTCTCCCTCTCTCTCCCTCTCTCCTCTCTCTCCTCTCTCTCCTCTCTCTCCTCTCTCTCCTCTCTCTCCTCTCTCCCTCTCCTCTGTCTCTCTCCCTCTCTCTCTCCCTCTCTCCTCTCTCTCCTCTCTCTCCTCTCTCTCCTCTCTCTCTCTCCTCTCTCTCCTCTCTCTCTCAGGCTAAAAACATTATTCTGCTGCTGGAGCCCGATAATCATATTTAGGCAGTTTGATTCGTTCACACACACAGCGGCATTATGTTTCCTTGTAAGGAAATATTGGAACACTGCATTTAGTTGTAGAACCTACGGATGAAGTTGCAAACCAGACCACGTTTAACGGTGTTTTCAGACATAAACAGAACTGCCCCACCAAGGCACCATATGATATCCCTTCTTCTTTTAGACTGTCTGCAACTAAAATACACTCTTCGCTTTTGCCAGGAGGGCTTGTGTTTTTAGGAACATTGTTTTAAAATCAGGTCAAGTCACTGGGCTTTCCTTTCAGGGGGAACTCAAACGATTTGGGCATGTAGGTGGTTATGATGTGCCTAGCATGACAGCTTGGTGCGGCGTTGCCATTCACCAAATGATTCCTGACAACGTGCCTGCTTGCCTTGCGGTGCACAGTGTCTGTAACACTAGTGCTTCAACCCAGATCTGGCACTACTGTACCACAAGACAACACACGCGCACATGCAGCCCCCCCCCACTCCCACACACACACTTCCCCATAAACACTACCCCAATCCTCTGTCTGTGTCAGGCTGGGATGTTTGTCTCTGTTGACAGCTGTCAGGGCTAGTCTGGCTCCAGTGTCTAAGCACTTTGCCAAACGGCCCTCTTAACTGCCAGCGTGGACTCACTGGGCCGGCCCTTCACAGCCGAAAGGCTGATTTAGGTCGGGCACCGCACAGGGGGACCTAAATAGAGGTGACAGTCCCAGGCCCCCTGCTGAGATTGGGCTCCGTGTTAGCCCTTACCCCACCCCCAGAGGACTCGGGGCCTTCCAGGACTTGGTAAGATAACAAAGCCCCGTTTCCCACTATGGGCATATGGGACAGATATGGGACTGATACACTGACTTCCTGACACAGAGGACAGGAGAGGCTGG